>NC_079443.1:42818073-43118073 GCF_903798145.1 Danio aesculapii
ATTTTGTACACCTCAATAAATATGTTAGGCGGAGGAAAGATTATTAAAGAGTATTAAAAATGAAAATGATCAAATTTAGTTGAAATGCAACGCCTCAGTTAAATATAAATGTAGTATATTTCTGTTCCTAAAGATGTTTTGGTGATTACACACTTCAATTCTTCTACGTTTTGTAACGGCTGTAGCATTTGTTCAATTTAATTTGTGCTTGCTGAATAAAAGATGATAAAACAAGACAAATGAACTCAACAAGAATGTTCAACATTATTATTTTGATAGGTCTGCCTAATAGTCCTGAGACACCTGAGATTCCTCTGAAGTATAACAACACTGCTCTGGCAGAATAACAATAAAACTCAACTTGACTCGAACTTGACTAATTAAAGCATAATAAAACAAATTCATCTACACATCTTCATTTTTCAAATGTAAACTCTATTCTACAGCACCCCAGAAGTCCAGTGGCACAGTTGTAGTCAAAACGCTTTCAACGACTCCAGCTCCTGCAGTGGTAACGTCCACCATGACCCTTCCTGCAATGAAGCCTGCTGCGATAAAACCAGCACCACCAACAACTTCAGCACCCTCTACAGTCCAACCGGTAAAGCCTGCGCCTCCTCCTGCATCATCAACACCTACCTATCGTCCCGTGCCTGACATCCGAACTCCATCGCCTGGCACTCCAACCCCTGCCAAAGCCAAAAGCACCCTCAACATCACTATGGCCAAACCCTCCCCAGCATCCCCTGCAGCTCAACCACAACCTCCACCCAAACCCTCACCTCCGGTCATTCTGCCCAAACCTCAGACCCCTGTCAGTGTGGTTTCACCTCCCTCTCAAACACCTCCAGTGTCACCTCCACCTCTAGTGTCTCCTCCTCCTGTTATTGGTAAACCAATCTCCTCAGTGCCCATGTATGTCCCAGCTACAACCACCTCGACTCCAGTGACTCCGGTCACTCCAGTCACCCCAGTCACTCCAGTCACCCCAAATACGCCCTCTCCTGCCGTGTCGCCTCCAGTGGTGTTGGTTACAAGTCTGAGTCCTGTAGGGGAAGGAACTGGGACACCCAATCGAATGACCCCTAGTGGAAGAGCCACGCCTTCTGGACGCATCACTCCATCAGGCCGAAGGACCCCTATTGGAAAGCCTGGAGACTCAACACTGAGGCAAGGAGTCCCTCAGAAACCATACACATTCATGGATGAGAAAGCAAGGTGAGTGCACTGACGTATAAGTGTCATGAAGTAACTTAATGGCTGTTTTTCATTCTGTCATTCATTCATTTCCTTTTTGGCTTAGTCCCTTTATTAATCAGTGGTTGCCACAGAATGAAGCGCATGCCCTTGCAGCTGCAACCCATCACTGGGAAACACCCACACACTCATTCACACACATACACTATGGACAATTTAGCTAACCCAATTCACATATACCGCATGTGTTTGGACTTGTGGGGGAAACTGGAGCACCTGGAGGAAACCCACACGAACACGGGGAGAATATGCAAACTCCACACAGAAATGCAAACTGACTCAGCCAAGGCTCGAACCTTGTTAAATGTACATGTTAAATAACTGAGTCATCATGTAAATCGAGATTAATTTACATTCTATGTTTTCAGATCTGTATATTTAGTTTCTTTGTCAAATGTTTTATTTTTTTTATTTTTTATTTGCTTTTGCTCCTGGCTTCCATGATCAAAAACCGGCATTGTTTAATTTTATTTAATTTATTTAATTTGCTTATGCTCTTGGCTTTCATGATCAAACCCTGCATTATTTTATTTTTATTTTTTTAATTAATTTTTTTATTATTATTATTATTATTATTATTATTATTATTATTATTATTATTAATATTATTATTATTATTATTATTTTATTTATTTATTTATTTTTTTTGCTTATGCTCCTGGCTTTCATGATCAAACCCTGCATTATTTTATTTTATTTTATTTTGTTTTATTTTATTTTATTTTATTTTATTTTATTTTATTTTATTTTATTTTATTTTATTTTGCTCATGCTCCTGGCTTTCATGATCAAAACCTGCTTTATTTTATTTTATTTTATTTTATTTTATTTTATTTTATTTTATTTTATTTTATTTTATTTTATTTTATTTTTAATTTTATTTTATTTTATTTTTATTTTATATTTTTAATTTTATTTAATTTAATTTAATTTAATTTAATTTAATTTAATTTAATTTAATTTTATTTTATTTTGCTCATGCTCCTGGCTTTCATGATCAAACCCTGCATTATTTTATTTTATTTTATTTTATTTTATTTTATTTTATTTTATTTTATTTTATTTTATTTTATTTTATTTTATTTAATTTTATTTAATTTTATTTAATTTTATTTAATTTTATTTAATTTTATTTTATTTTATTTTATTTTGCTCATGCTCCTGGCTTTCATGGTCAAACCCTGCATTATTTTATTTTATTTTATTTTATTTTATTTTATTTTATTTTATTTTATTTTATTTTATTTTATTTTATTTTATTTTATTTTATTTTATTTTATTTTGCTCATGCTCCTGGCTTTCATGGTCAAACCCTGCATTATTTTATTTTATTTTATTTTATTTTATTTTATTTTATTTTATTTTATTTTATTTTATTTTATTTTATTTTATTTTATTTTATTTTATTTTATTTTATTTTATTTTATTTTATTTTATTTTATTTTATTTTATTTTGCTCATGCTCCTGGCTTTCATGATCAAACCCTGCATTATTTTATTTTATTTTTATTTTTATTTTTAATTTATATTTTTATTTTGTTTATGCTTCTGGCTTCCACAATCAAACACTGCATTATTTTATTTTATTTTATTATTTTTTTTATTTATTTTATTTTATTTTATTTTATTTTATTTTATTTTGCTTATGCTCCTGGCTTTCATGATCAAACCCTGCATTGTTTTATTTTATTATATTTTTTATTTTATTACTTAGTTATTTTTAATTGAATTTTTATTTGTATTCCTGGCTAACCTAAATGAGACAAGACATGACCAAAGGAAAAGCCCAAAAAATAGAATGAATCCGCTTTTGATTTTTATTTGCTATTTTAATTAAATTAGCTATTTTAATTAATTAATTTTGTCTGCACATATCTGTACTTTTTTGTACAGGCATACATTTTTTGTTTTATATAAGTTTTATATAAGTTATTTAAATTACTTTACGCTATAAAATGCTGGGTTCCACACAATTCCTCATGTTGTCCCAACACAAATCGATTAAGTTAACTTAATTGTTTTTACATCACTGGTTCGAGCCCCGGCTTGGTCAGTTGGCATTTCTGTGTGTTTGCATGTTCTCCTAGTGTTCGCGTGGGTTTTCTCTGGGTGCTCTGGTTTCCCCCACAGTCCAAAGACATGGGCTGTAGGTGAATTGGGTAAGCTAAATTGTCCGTAGTTTATGTGTGTATGTCCTGGTTGAGCGTTAGGCTAACAACTCTCCTCATAAAAACTAGATGTTACGAAACACCAACATGATGCAGCTAAATATCAACTTCGATTAAAATGACCCTGGGAGTAAGTTGTTTTTACAAATTTAAGTGGATTGAACATAAAACAAGTGGATTTAACATAAAACAATTAAGTTGTCCCCATGAAAAACTCAAGAATTGTGTTGATTCATCTCAGTTTATTCAAGTAATTTAAACAATCAGCAAAAATCTATTTTTTTGAGTGTATGTTTTATTGTCTTGCTATTTTCTTTTTTCTCTCACTTTTCTGAGAGAAGATATGACCAAACGTTCAATGTGTTTGCAGATATAGCATTGCATGCAGTTATATAGCAGCATATCAATCCAAATGGCATTAATATAAGCCCATTTTTATTAAAATAAAGTTTATTGTTATAAGACAAACAACCATAAAACCAACCTGACCTCCAGTAGACAATCATTAATCACCATGCCTTTTCTTCACCACAGGGGTCGTTTTGGTGTGATTAGAGAGTGTCGAGAAAATGCCACTGGTAACCTGTACATGGCTAAGATTGTGCCGTATGAGCCTGAGAGCAAGCAGAACGTATTACAGGAGTACGACATCCTGAAGTCCCTCCATCATGAGAAGATCATGGCTCTCCATGAGGCCTACGTCACTCCACGCTACCTGGTGCTCATCTCTGAGTGCTGCTCCGGCAAAGAGCTGCTCTACAGTCTCATTGACAGGTATAAAATAGCACATGTGATTTTAATCTCTAAGGGATGTTAATATTTTGTTATTTTTTAATGTGAAAATAAAAATAATATCTAGTAGGGCTGCACGATAGTGAAAAAATCTAATATTTTGCTGTGATATGTATTGCCATATGAATATAATTTCAACCGGTTGATTTGAATAGCTCCATTTGAAAAGATTTCATTAATTTAGATCGACTGGGATGATCAAGTCTTTTTCTATGCAGTGCATCAGCATAAATATAATAAATTACAAGCATATATAAACACAACAGAGCAAAAATAGGTAAGTGTTTTCTGGGGAGTGTAACAGTTTTCAAGTACAGAAATTGAACAATCAAACGTAAAATACCATGGTCGTCATAATATTTAAAAATATCTTCATCTTTTAATCTTTAATAAACAATCTAATTATATGATGTGACTATTGCGGATACACACATTGCAATATCAATCCTTAAATGATATATTGTTTAGCCCTAATATCTAGCCACACGAGAACTGTTGTTAATCTCTAATTCAAATAAATGAATTTGTTTCATTTTTGGAAAGAATCTGAGTTTTGGATGAATTTTTAATGATATTTGAATGACATTTAACACAACTTACTGGCATTTGTTGTTTCTTATTTAGATATTATTTTATTACAAACATATTTAAATATTTTTTAGAGTAATTAGGCAAGGCAAGTAATTAAGTAATAGTAAATAATTAAAATTTGGGAGCAAACTATACTGTGAATGGTCAGTAACTATTTATATCTAAAGACTAATTTCTGGTGAGGGAAAAACATTGTCGTTGTAACCTAAAAATGTTTTCTTTCTAAAGCTATAGTACTTTATGACTTTGACTACCCAGCAGGCACAGGATGTTGGATTTACATTGTACCCCAGCGTTGAGGGGATGTTGCATTTTGTTTGGAAATGAAAATCAAGTTGACGTCAGAACCCAACATCAGGTCGACGTCAATGTCCAATGTCCAACCTGAAATCAACCAAATATCAACATCTAATGACGTTACAGCTTAACATTGTGTGGACGTTACCATATGATGTCTATCAGGCATTTATCAGGATGTCTATCAGGATTTTGGTTGCCATACCTGACGAATAAATGACATCAATGTGACGTTGGTTTAAGATGTTGGCTTGATGTTGGATTTTGGTCACTTTCCAACACAACCTAAAATCAACTAAATATCAACTTCATTTAACGTTGTTATTGGAGGTCAAAATAATGTTGTCCTTAGACGCTGACTATACATTAAATTTTGGTCACCTGATGTCACAACCTAAATCTAACCTAATATTAATGTCTTATAACGTTGTGTGGGTAATATAAAGCATATACACTTACAATGTATACTTGAAGTGTGCCTGTCAACAGAACTTTAAAAACATTCTTATGTGAAAGTATAACATGCTTTATATTTAAACAGTAGACATCTTAACAATAGAATAGAATAGTTAAAGAATTTTTTATATATTATTTTAAGATTCTCCTAAGTTTAAATTCAGAGTGTGAAGCGTTTTCTCCCTTTCATAGGTTCCGATACTCTGAGGATGATGTGGTTGCGTATATCGTACAGATCCTTCAGGGTCTGGACTACCTGCACAGCCGGAGGATCCTGCATCTGGACATCAAACCAGAAAATATCATTGTCACTTACATGAATGTGGTGAAGATTATCGATTTTGGTAGTGCACAGACCTTCAATCCTCTGTTCCTGAAGCAGTTCTCCCCACCCATTGGAACACTGGATTATATGTGTAAGACATCATTTTAATATATGCCAGGTTTCATATATTTTAACATATTTTTGTTTAATAGAGGTCAGCTCACAAGAGTTGTGGAGTAAATGCACTACTTATGAGGGATACAAGAGGCTGTAGTCTTTATTTTTGTTAGTATACCCATCTCTCATGCTGAAATAAAGAGTTGGAATTCTGCTCAGAACAAGGTGAATTAAAATGTTAGCAGGGCAAGCTCAAAAGACTCTCGTGCAATAGACAAAATGATTAAGCTACAGTAAATATGGCATATTTTGTTTATTGTTAAATTTGTAACATCTAGGCTACATTTACTTTTTTTATATTTTGTAATGCAGTGTTTCCCAACCCTGTTCCTAGAGGCACACCAACAGTTCATGTTTTGGATGTCTCCTTCATCTGACCCATTAACTTCAGGTTTTGGAGTCTCTTCTAATGTTCTGATGAGTTGTTTCAGGTGTGTTTGATTAGGGAGAGGATGAAAATGTGTACTGTTGGCGTGCCTTCAGGAACAGGGTTGGGGAACTCTGCTATAATGTAACAATAAACAAACCACAGCCTGCAAATTTTGTATTAAAATCAGAATCAGCTAAAAATCTCTTAAAATCTGCTGATTTCCCAATGGTAGGTCATTCATTAGGTAGCATGTCATATCAGCATGTGTAAAGCACAATTCTCTCTTCATCTTCTGCATGAAAAATGGCAATTTGTTTTATTATAGTACATTTAAAGAGAAGTTAAAAATGTTTAGTATATAGCCATATTTGGCATTTCTTCATTGGATAGTCCTGTGGTATTCTGTTCCATCTCATTTTAGATACACTTTCCATGCCCCCAAAAAAGTCACACACTTCAATATTTAGTTGGACCGCCTTTAACTTTGATTACCCAATGCATTCAATGTGGCAAACTTACAATATGCTTCTGCAATGCCATAACAAGTATTCCCATCCAGAGTTGCATTCATTTTTTTGCCAAGATCTTGTATTGATGAAGGGAGAGTCAGACCGCTGTGCAAAGTCTTCTCCAGGACATCCATGATAGATTTTCAATAGGGTTAAGGTCTGGACTCTGTGGTTTCCAATCAATCCATGTGTAAAAATTATGTCTCATGCTCGCTGAAGCACTCTTTCACAATTTGAGCTCGATGAATCTTAACATTGTCACCTTGGAATGTGCCCGTGCCATCAGGCAAGAAAAAAATCATTCAGTAAATTCAGCTGACCTCATCTTTTAAGCATATAATGTTGCTGAACCTAGATCCGACCGACTGTTTCATTCCCAGATCACAGCACTGCCCCCACACGCTTGTATGGTGGGCACTAGGCATGATGGGTGGATCACTTGACTTTGATTACACCATGAATTCAATGCGGCATCATTACAATATGTTTCTGCAATGTCACTACATTCCCATCCAGAGTTGCATACATTTGTTTTACCAAGATCTTGTATTGATGATGAGTCAGACCACTGTGAAAAGTCTTCCCCGGGACATCCCAAAGATTTTCAATAGGGTTAAGGTCTGGAATCTGTGGTGGCCAATCCATGTGTCAAAATTATATCTCATTATCATCTTGTCATCTTAGAATGTGTCCGTGCCATCAGGCAAGAAAAAAAATCGGTCCGTAAATTCAGGTAGTCAGCTGACCTCATCCTTTAAGCACATAACATTGCTGATCCTACCCTGACCAGCTGCCGCATCCCCAGATGGTGGGCGCTAGACATGATGAATGGATCACTTCATCCACCTCTCTTCCTACCCTGATTTGCCCATCACTCTTTAACAGGGTAAAACTGGACTCATCAGACCACATGACATTTTTCCATTGCTCCAGAGTCCAAGTTTTAGGCTTTCTAGCAAATTAAAGCCATTTTTCCCTTTTAGCCTCAGCGATAAATAGTTTTCTCAAGGCTACACACCTTTTTAGTCCCAATTCATTTAGTTACTTTCACATTTTGTGTGGAAATACTTTTACTATTAAACATAGTCGTGAGTTCTGCTGTTGTTTTTACTATTTGATTTCACCGGACATTTAAGTAATCACCAATATAAATAATTCAAGATTTTATTCAACCATATTTCTACCTCAAAGACGATCTTCACTATCTTTCCAATTTGCAACAATACAGTTCTTAATCCAATTTTAGTAGTTTTTAAATCCAGTTTTAGGAGTAGCAATCTCCTTGATTTTTTTCCTCGCTTGATGCATGCCAATAATCTGACCCTTCTGAAGCAGCTAAAACATGATCATCCATGCAGTAATTATCCATCGGGAGTCTCTTACCTATTTTATTTAAATCCAGATGGTGACTTTTTTAGATAGGCAGTGTATATTACTGGACACTTTCTAATGTGTTTTAATCTGTGTTGTTTGCTGAAGCTCCAGAGATGCTGAAAGGAGATGTTGTGGGTCCACCAGCTGACATCTGGAGCATTGGCATATTGACATATATCATGTGAGTGTTTTCCTCTGCAACTCTATCTAAGAAAATGTCCAGATTTGCCATGTAGCACTTTTTATGCTATCTACAATTGAGTTGCAATTCAAACATAAACGTGAGCATTGGAATCTGGACATTTGTGTCATGTGTTTGGTCTCCTCATTCCAGAAGCTCTCTAGAGCTGGTGAGCTGTCAGTGTCTGTGATTGTGTTTGACATGAATGCTATTCCAGTGTGTAACTTGATGCGCTTGTCATGCTGTCCACCATTCAGGCTCAGCGGGAGGTTGCCGTTCACAGAAAATGACCCTGCCGAGACCGAGGCCAGAATACAGGCAGCCAAGTTTGACCTCAGTAAGCTTTACCAAAATGTGTCCCAAAGTGCCTCTCTGTTCATCAAAAAGATCCTGTGCAGCTACCCTTGGTGAGTAAAACAACGCAGTGTGAAATACTCATCTGAGATGTGTAAATGACCTTGTCTGGCTCACATTTAACCAAAAATCATGACATTTTATTTCTTGCATAGTGGAATGAAGGCTTTTTGGATCATTACATTTGCAGTGTGACATTATAGTGATTAAAATTTAGCATTTTCTTTCACAATTCATAATTAAATAATTACAGATGTTTTTACATAAGCGTTTTTAAGAGTTCACACTAAGATATTGCTTGATGCTATAAGCAGGTTTCGCATGCTGCCCCAGATAATTGAGCCCAAGGCTCCCGCTTGGTCAATTAGCATGTAAGGGAGTCTGAGATCAGGTATGTCCCGAGAGCTCCCCCTGGTAAAAGGAGTAAAAGAAGGAGATGGGGTGGAAGGGGGAATTTTTCCAAAATGAAGATAAGGCAGTAAGACGAAATTAGTCAATTTATTGTAGGCGTGGATCAATCTGATTGGATAATTGCTAATTATGGATGAGAGACCAGCCGCGATCAATCATATCACATGCCCCTCTCAAAATTAGTTTATAAAGCTTCACTTATAAAATGCAATGAAATGTGAAAATGATTAATTACAGTAAAGAGGTAAATCTAATTAAATTTGCCACTGAGAATTATTGTAATTTTCAAATTATTGTAAAGCCCCCATGCAACCAAAAATGTATTGTATTATATTAATCTATTAAACATAATGCAAAGTAGAGTTTCTTGCATTTTTAATACATATTAATAAGTAATATAAATTCTAAATATAAAATACATGCATGTAATATACATACATGGCAGCACAGTGGAGCAGTTGGTAGCACAATCGCCTTACAGCAGACAGGTCGCTGGTTCGAGCCGAGCTGGTTTGGGTCACAGGGTCAGTTGGCATTTCCTCCGGGTGCTCCGGTTTCCCCCACAAGTCCAAAGACATGTGGTATCGGTGAATTGGGTAAGCTAAATTAACCGTAGTGTATGTGTGTAAATGAGTGTGTATGGATGTTTTCTAGTGATGGGTTGCAGCTTGAAGGGTATTCGCTGCGTAAAGCATATGCTGGATAAGTTGGCGGTTCATTCATGGTGACCCCTGATTATTAAAGGGACTAAGCTGAAAAGAAAATGAATGAATACATACATGCATACATACATACATACATACATACATACATACATATATATACATATATATATATATATATATATATATATATATATATATATATATATATATATATATATATATATATATATATATATATATATATATATGTATATATATATATATATATATATATATATATATATATATATATATATATATATATATATATATATATATAGAGAGAGAGAGAGAGAGAGAGAGAGAGAGAGAGAGAGAGAGAGAGAGAGAGAGAGAGAGAGAGAGAGAGATAGATAGATAAGTATGGTAATTCATACTCACCAAGTATGGTAATTCTTTTTCAACTATTTCCCTAAAACTGTTTATAGAGAGAAGATTCAATCAAAGATAGCCTATAGAAATAAAAATATATATACATATACAGTGTTTCCTCTTGGATTTTTTCCAGCTGTGGCGGCAGAGTCTGTTGGGCCTTTTACACAGATCTGTTAACTACCTGTGGCATTATTTCAATAACAAATGTTGTGTACGCAGTATTAGAAGTCGAGAGCGCATTTAGATAATAAGAGCATACGAATCTCTTTGCTAGCAAACCGATTTCCTCTGTTCGTGCACAAAACTTCTTGCGCGACCTCAAATATACGCTGTTTGAGTGCAGATTATGTTGTGCGCTCTCAAATAAACGCTACTGAAGTGCTATTAGGGTGTTTATGTAACAAGTGTGTTGCCAACATTCATTAGATTTGCTAGGAATATTTATGAATTTCTCCAATAAATCTACCGAGCGGCATTAATGCGTCCTGAAGTAAAGTGAAACAGAAACCATGTTCATCTTAACTGAAAGCTTCTCCGTGTTTGCTAGCGTCACACACCTGTCAGTCAGTCACCATGTCACCTTAAAGGGTAAACAAATGATGCACAGCACTACGGATTACAGAGAAGGTCGCGCTGTTATAATTCACTTACCTTTTAACACGTTTTGGTGAGATTATATCCCGCTCATGTAAAACAACAACGACTGAATATTTCAGCAAACAGCACCTTTCCACTCTCAGACATGTAATTTTTAGCTCTTATTACAGCTCTAATTACAGTCAATCTCAGTGTATTCTGCTCCGTGTATTTCAGGGCCCGTCCGACCATCAAGGACTGCTTTACCAACTCGTGGCTGCAGGACGCGTATCTGATGCGCCTGCGGAGACAGACTCTCACATTCACCACCACACGCCTCAAAGAGTTCCTGGAGCAGCAGCAGCACATCAGAGCCCAAGAGGCAACAAAGCACAAAGTCCTCCTGCGTTCCTACCAGAGCAACCCACAAACCCCATCCACCCCTCAGTGAGCTCCAGCACGGCATGAGACATGAGGCCACGGCTCCGGGGTTCTCCAGGACGCGGACAGAGAGAGACACAACCTCAGGACATCCCACTTTATGTGTGTTTACGCAGATCAAGCACAGGAGTTTAACCAAGCTGGGGTCAGTTCTGAAACCAGAAACACACACACACATACAAAACATCCAGAAACAGAAACAGCATTTACCTCCATTAGCTGTGGCCAGCATGCACGGTGTTTATTGTCCCGGATGTTGTTCTTACTTTACGCTCCTTTAACAAAAGCAGTTTGAATCTCCAGTGAGGGGTCAGATGAACTTTAGATTCGTTCTGCTTGATAAGAGCGACTGTATTTTGTACACAAAACTAAGAAGACAGCAATCTAGTCCCTCACTTGATGCAAAAAATGTTACGTCGATGTGTTTTTTGTGGCGTCTTCCAGGGCCTTGAGATTTGTGGACAAAAAAATGGTGTATATCTTTTTTGAACTAGTTTTTATGGCATAAGTAGTACTTTTATTACTGCTAGTTGTTATACAGTAGTGATTATCAGTACCAAACAAACAAAAATGAAGAAAAACAAGATGCTTTTTTGTCTTTTACTACAGTGTTTTGACCTTAACCGAAGTGGATTGACTTTATTGTAATATCAAAAGGCCTCACAGCTTTAGGGAGTGATTCTTTTGGCAAGAATTCCCTGTACGGTTTGGCTAATCAGCTTTTTTTTTTGATATGTTGAAGTCTAAGACCAGGAATGTATTATATATTTCAGTGCATACAGTAGCATTCAGCATGCATCTGTGAATAGCATATGGACAGAACTGTCAGTTTTCAGACTCTGAAGCTGTTTTACGTAGAGATCAGATGGGTTAAGATGTGCCTGGAAACTACCTAAAGATTTTTGGATGTGTGTTAGAAAAGTGACTTTTTTTTCTGAAGGGACTAGAATATGTTGTATAACACATGTTAGCTGCTGCCGTGAATGTTTGAGAGTCTTTAGTCTATTATTTGAAGAGGGTTTTTGCTGTAAGATTCATTTATACTCATGAATGAGAGTAACTTTATATTGAAAGCGATCTAATTTTTGACCTAAATAACACAGGATATATATTAACGATATTAAATACATCAAATATATTGATCACATAAAAAATCTGAGATTTTTAATTACTAGAAGAAGGTGTGTTCTTTGACTTATGTCCATTTTGACATTTAATGAATCCAAAAATACGAGTTTTAATCTTGATTTCATTATATTATAGACATCATTATGTTACTTTCATAGTTTTATCTTGATTTATTTTTGAACAGTGTGGTGAACAGAGTCAGTATTCTATTTTTTATTTCTTTGTGTTTGTTTAGTTAATTTATCTAATGAACAAATGACGATTGTGTCAGTCACATCGATAAAATAATAGAAATCACATTCACAAAGTAGCTAAAGTTAAAAATAAAGTCTCTTTAAAAACTAATGGTACAGATATTTTTAAAAACAAAATAAAAACTAAATTCATTCTCTGTTTTTCAAAGAGGTTGAGCTGCAAAAGTTTGCGTTGAATTTAATGTTATCAAAAAACAAGTAGTGTATGGTTTAGTTAGGAAGAATCAACTAGTTATTATTAATTTGTATCAATTTTGTCAATAATAATAATAATAAACTAGTCTGGCGAGTATTATAAAATCGAATGTAATCTACTTGTTTAAATTTTGGAATCGGATTACATCTAGATTACATCTACACTGTAAAAACTGCTTGGTTCCACACAATCAATTTGTGTTGGGACAACATGAAGGAATTAAGTTAACTTATTAGTTTTTACAAATTTAAGTGGATTGAACATAAAACATTTAAGTTGTCGCAACAAAAACTCAAGAATTGTGTTATTTCAGTAGTTTGAACAAACGTCATATTTTTGAGTGTAGATTACATGTGATAAGAAACTGTCCAGTACTTGTGAATATAACTTTTCAACAGATTTCATAGGCTAAAAATGGGTCTTTGTGAGTGTAATTACCATTGAATTATTTTTAAAACCGGTAGTGACCTCAAACAGCAGGAAAACACATTATTTTTCACAAATATTGGCTTCGACATAGCTCTCAAACTCGATTCCTGTAGGGCCGCAGCTCTGCGCAGCTTTGCTCCAACACCTAATCAAACACAGCTGATGCAACTTATTAGGGTGTTCAAGACTACTAGAGACTATTAAGCAGGTTTGAGTTGGAATTGGTTGGAACTAAACTATGGAGAGCTGCGGCCCCTCAGGAATTGAGTTTGAGACCATTGGCTTAGATTGAATGAATGACTTAGTGTTTATTGCCATACTTGCGCACATTTATTTTCATCCACTTTGCATAAATGCCAACATTTTGGGTTTGTTCTTCTATCTAATTTGTTTATTATTTGGCTTTGGGGGTTATTCAAATATGCGCAAGAACTACAACTGAGAACAAATGGAATCACGATCAAGAGGAACGAATTCTGTTGTTGTGAATAAGATATGATGTTATTTGAGGTGTGTTGGTTCGTTCACTTCTCTTTCAGTCATGCCGAGCAACCCTTTAATGTGAAACTAAATCGAGCTTTTCTGGAATGAATTATGTTGCACTAAAACAGTGACAATGTGGAGATAAAATGAATGTTTTACAGTAGAATGAAGTGTGTATATGTCGAAAACGTGACTTTTCTTGAATAAAATCTGCTGTCAGCAATACCCAACAGACTTTAGTTTCTTTTATTGTTATCATTATTCTAGTCATTTCATTGGTTTGCATTGGAGTAAGTGAAAGTGGTCTTAATGTCATCACAGAAAGCAACAGTTTCAGGTTCTGGAGGCAAACACAACATTTTCTCCACAGGGGAAACTGATTTTTAACAAACTTATCATTTCCCTTGGCAGATTTTAAGGCAGGTTTAAATGACACAGACAACAGTTCTATATCTGAAGAGCATACTTTCTCTCACCGCCACGTTTGTTCACCATCCTCGATTGATGTAGAGATAAACACCACCACCCTGATTTCGTTACCTCACAATCCCGGTCCAGCTGAACAGATGCATCAAACCCATCTAATGCTAGTGTGGAGTCCATGTGCTGTGAAGGAAACCTCGGTCAGTCCCAAAATGCAAGCATTTGTATACTCTCGAAGATGACGAATGTTAGCCTGTTATTCATCGGTCTTACTTTTAATTAGACGTTCGCCAAAAGTATAGTTGGGAGTGGAATGCGATTCTTTTTCAGCAAGTTTTAATCTGCACTCAGGCTTAGTTTCTTAAGCCGTGGTTCCCTCGAAGGAAGCCCAAGAACGATCAAGAAAACAGTCCAAAGTATCGTCCACCGGCTCAACCAAATCACGCTGCATCCTTCTGAATCCAAACAGGAACTCAGTCTAGAATACCTCAGTCTGGTTGTTGTGTGAGGTCAGTGACACAACACTTCGCTGATAATACACAGCCAGATGATCATAAAAAACACATCCATCCTTCCACATAGGAATGTCTCATGACAAAATGTAAAAGTCCTTTATCTTAAAGAATTTTAAATCATTAAAAACTTGCAAACCTTGTATTGTATACCTGGAAGAGCAGCTAGAGCAGCGCCCCTGATATATTAAAGACAAATCTGTTTTGAGCTCTGAGATTGGTAATCAATTAAACTAAATTGAACTGAACTGGATTTTTAAAGAAAGTGTTTAATAATCTGAAGAGCTCTTTAGCTCCGCCCAGTTCCATGAGCACCACAAATGATGTAATCAAGTCTCCATCTGCTCTCAAAATACCAAAATAATTTTGCAAACAAAAAACCTGTTAATTCATAGTTTCTGCCTTATGAGATTGTAGTTTTTTCCCCTGTTGAGTACTATTAGGTAAGCTATTTAGTACTTTGAAGTACTTTTACTATTAAGATATTAGTCTTTCAAAAAAATTTTTGTAACATTTTGATGTTTTGTTTGTTTTTTCTCAAAATGCACTCACCGGCCACTTTATTAGGCTACTAGTACGGGGTTGGACCCCCTTTTACCTTCAGAGCTACCTTAATCCTTCATGGCATAGATGGAAATATTTGGATGGAAAGATACTGGAAATATTTTGGTCCATATATCTATGATGTGAATCTCCCATTTCACCACATCCCAATGGTGCTCTATTGGAATGAGTTCTGGTGACTGTGGAGGCCATTTAAGTACAGTGAACTTATTGTCATGTTCAAGAAACCAGTCTAAGATGATTCGCGCTTTATGACATGGCGTGTTATCCTGCTGGAAGTAGCCATCAGAAGATGGGTACACTGTGGTCATAAAGGGGTGGACATGGTCAGCAACAATACCCAGTTAGTCTGTGGCATTGACACAATGCTCAATTAGTGCTAACAGGCCCGAAGTGTGCCAAGAAAATATCCCCCATACCATTACACCAGCACCACGGACCTGAATACAAGGCCGGATGGATCTATGCTTTTATGTTGCTGACGCCAAATTCTGACCCTACCATCAACATGTTGCAGCAGAAATCTAGACTCATAATACCAGGCAAAGTTTTTCCAATCTTCCATTGTCCAATTCTGATGAGCCTGTGTGAATTGTAGCCTCAGGTTCCTGTTCTTAGCTGACAGGAGTGGCACCTGGTGTGGTCTTCTACTGCTGTAGCCCATCCGCCTCAAGGTTGGACAAGTTGTGCGTTCAGAGATGCTCTTCTGCATACCTCGGTTGTAATGAGTGGTTGAGTTATTGTTGCCTTTCTATCTGCTCGAACCAGTCTGGCCAATCTCCTCCATTCTCATTTTCTCGCCCACAGAACAGCAGCTCACTGAATATTTTCTCTTTTTCAGATCATTCTCTGTAAACCCTAGAGATGGTTGTGCGTGAAAATCCCAATAGATCAGCAGTTTCTGAAATACTCAGAGCAGCCCGTCTGGCACCAACAACCATTCCACGTTCAAAGTTACTTAAATCACCTTTCTGCCCCATTGTGATGTTCGGTTTGAACTGCAGCAGATCGTCTTGACCATGTCTACAAGCCTAAATGCATTGAGTTCCTGTCATGTGATTAGCTGATTAGAAATTTGCATTAACAAACTGTTGGACAGGTGTAGCTAATAAAGTGGCCGGTGAGTATGTTTTTACAGGCTTGTGATTGGTTAGCTCTGGTTCCTGTTTTTTTTTTTTTTCTTTTGTTGTTGATTTTTAACGACCACAGAGAGTCAAGACCTCAGTTTACGTCTTATCCGAAAGACTGCGCTCACTGACAGTAAAGTACAGTATAGTGTCCCCTTCACTATACTGGGGCATTAGGACCTACACAGACGACAGGTTGAGTGCCCCCTGCTGGCCTCACTAACAACACTTCCAACAGCAACCTAGCTTTCTCATGTGGTCTCCCATCTAGGTACTGACCAGGCTCAGCCCTGCTTAGCTTCAGTGAGTAACCAGTCTTGAGCTGCAGGGTGAGATGGCTGTGGCAAAAATGGCAATAGATATTTTTCAGAGCTAAAAATGTCAAGGTGCAAACATTTAAACTTTAAAACAACACAAATGACTGAAAACCTCAGTGGATTTTCTATTTCTTATTGACTATTGTCATTTTTTTTTTCTTGTCTTCCAACATTAGTGCTCTTTTTCAGCTCTAGGTTCACCTAACAGCACCTACTGGAGAGCTGGTGATGAAGATTGTACACTGCAAAAAAATGCTGGGTTCCACACAATCAATTTGTGTTGAGACAACATGAAGAAATTTAGTTAACTTTACACTGATTGAACATAAAACAATTAAGTTGTCCCAAAAAAATCATCCAGAATTATGTTGTTTCAACTAATTTTAAATAAGCAGTTTGAACAAACATCAAACATATTTTTTTGATTCCAAAGACACCATCTGATTGGTCAGATTTGGATAAAAACTTCTCTGCGATATGGATATTGCATATACTATTATCACGTTAATGATAATAGTATATGCAGACCTAATATACATCGTCGGGGTTCCACACAATTGATTAGTGTTGAAGCAACATGAAGGAATTAAATTTCCTCATTAGATTTTACATATTTAAGTGGAATAAACATAAAACAATTAAGTTGTTCCCACAAAAAACTCGAGAATTGTGTTGTTTCAGCTCATTTTAAATAAGGAGTGTGTACAAACCGCAAACTTCATTTTTTTTTTAAATGTACGTTTTTTGATAATACACTTTACTATATCATGGTTTAAAGGACTATAGTGTTTATTATAAATCACTAAGCATTTTTTTCATGTGGGTAACCAGATTACACTGGGCTCTATAAATGGGTCATTAGCTTACTCTACATTCACGTGTGGTAATGATTCCAGTCTGAATGTGTTTCCACCTGTGCACTCTTTCATTTGGGATCATTTCTCTTTCACAGCCCTGCCTGAGAATCTGACAGCATCTCTGAACACTATCACAGCTATCCACGGTCTCTAGGGGTCTTTTCATTACGTCTTCACTATATTCAGCACAACTCCTCACTTGTTGATCTTTTATCAACCTCTGTTTGTCATCTCTAAGATAAAGTTCCACCGAGGGGCAAATGTTTTGGTATTTTAATAGTGGCAATCTCAAAGCAGAGAACTCTCGGCAGAGATTTATTTATAAATCTCAAACAGATCAGGACAACTGGCGTTTGGTGGATCCTGAGGAGAAGTAAAAGTCAAGGAGCTTCCTCAGGTTGGGTAATGCTTGATTTTTGTTTAGGAGATAAAGGGTTAGTTCACCCAAAAATTAACATTTTGTTATTAATTGCTTTTTCTTTCCAAACCCTCGAGCCTTGGTTCATCTTCTGAATACAAATTAAGATATTTTCAAAGAAATCTGAGAACTCTCTTATCCTCCATTGACAGCAACTATCATAACATGTTCAGAAGTCCAAAAATGGAGCAGAAAACTTTGCCGAAACAACTATAATTGTTTGCAAGATATTTTGTGCTGCAAACCAAAAATAAATTTTAAATATGACTTTGTTCGTGCTCATATCAAGTTGATTTTATTTTTTTATTTTTCCACAATGAAGGCACAGTGTACATTAATCTACATTTCTTAAGGATGTAAATGTACCCAAATTAACCCAAACACTATAGATGTTTTATTGGTTGTACCTTTGTCAGATGTCATATCTATTTGTCAAATATAAACATTCATTCATTCATTTTCCTCTGGCTTGGTCACTTTTAGTCCCCGTTTATCAGTGGTCGCCACAGTGGATTGAACTGCCAACTATTCCAGCATATGTTTGATGCAGCGGATGCCCTTCCAACTGCCATACAGCACTGGGAAACAGCCATACACTCATCCACACACACACTCATACACTACGGCCAATTTTGCTTAACCAGTTCACTTATAGCGCATGTCTTTGGACTGTGAGGGAGACTAGAGCACCCGGAGGAAACCACATGGAAACTTAGAGAAACTCCCTCAGAAATGCTTTCTGGCCTAGCCAGGACTGTGAAGTGACGGTGGTAGCCACCGTGCCACCTCAAATATAAACAATTAGAATGTTTTTTCCTCTTTAATAAAAGTTCATAAAAAATACTTTGCGTTTATAGAAAACATTCTGTAACTTGCAAATAATTTGCTAAAATTATTTAAATATTCTAAAAAATAATTAGCATTGCAATAACAAAGTAATGAACTTCAATCTCAGTAGCATTTTCAAAAATAAAAAACTAAGATAGGGCTCCATTTTGGTAAGCATTTTTTTATCACGGCCTTGCACGGCTTTCTTAATTCAGGCTAATTGACATACTTTATGGATTTAATATCAGTTGTTACCTGAAAAATGCTATTTAAAGTATTAAAGTAACAGTAATAAATAAATGTGCATTTGAGCTCTCTTTACTTACTTATTCCCAAGGCCATTTATATAGAGGTTGATATTTAGCCACACCATATTGGTGTTTTGTAACATCTAGTTTTTATGAGGTGAATGCTCAACCCCCAATCTGGAGGACCAGAACATTTTAGCTTACCTTATAAACAATTTCGCTTACCTAATTCACCCATAAACTGAGGAAGCCCACGCTAACATGGGGAGAACATGCAAACTCCACACAGAAATGCCAACTGACCCAGCCGGGGCTCGAACCAGTGACTTCTTGCTGTGAGGTGACAGCGCTACCCACTGCACCACCGTGTCGCCCAAGCTCTCTCTGCTACCGTGTTTAATTTGGCTGTGTTTTGCTCAGTAAACTCTGAGATGTCTTTCCAATTGTTTTTTTTACTTTGCACTTTTAACTATCAAAGATATTGGTAAGTCAATACAGAACCCCCAGATGAGCTTCACATGCTGCAAATCACACGTGGAACACATCTTAAACATGGGCTTGGAACATCTTCATGAGAAACTCAGGGGATAATGTGGTTATGAATTACTTGCTCTTTAAAGCTATAAAATATGGGTCCTGAACTCGATTACTGGAGGGCCGCAGCTCTGCACAGTTTTGCTTCAACTCTAATCAAACACAGCTGATCCAACTAATCAAAATGTTTAAGACTTTTAGAGACTTAAACAGGTGTGAGTTGGAGGTGGTTGGAGCTAAAATCTGCAGAGCTGAGGCCCTCCAGGAATTGTGTTTGAGACCATTGCTATCAAGCCAGCTATATGATATTTCTCTGAATTGTCAATCTTATCAAAATGTTGCTGAAAATCCTGTTGTACAATGATGTTTAATTCCAATTAAACTTAAATGTGCAAGGTTGTGCTTCACATCTGTTTGCTGTGAGGTCTTTATTAAATTTAATGACTAAAAAGTTTTTCAAAATAACTGGAAGATATGACATTAGTTTTCTAGAAAAATCATGTTTCAAGTATGACACAAGTATCTAAAATGATTTTGTACATCTTAACAATAATTAATAATCATATTCATTCATTTTCTTTTCAGCTTAGTCCCTTTATTAATCAGGGGTCGCCACAGCAGAATGAACCGCCAACTCGGATGACCTTCCAGCTGGAACCCATCACTGGGAAACATCCATACACACTCATTCACACACATACACTACAGACAATTTAGCTTACCCAATTCACCCATACTGCATGTCTTTGGACTTGTGGGGGAAACCGGACCACCTGGAGGAAACCCACGCGAGCACGGGGAGAACATGCAAACCACGGCTTGCTGTGAGGCGATTGTGCTACCCACTGCCCCACCATGCTGCCCTTAATAATCATATATTGGACTGTATTATTTGTTTAATTAAATGTAATACTAATGTGAGAGTTTTGTACACATTGGATGTAAGTAGTCTGCTATAGACCATTTCAATGATGAACATTTCCTGCTTGTTATCAAACTATTTCATAAGAGGCAATTCAATAATAACTCAATGTTTGCAGCTATCATAAAATTATTTATCAATATGTGATCTTTTGGGATCAATAAAAGATCTTTTGGGATTCTCAGAAGCTATAGAAAGCTATATAAATGAAAAATGTAAAACAGGAAATACGTTGGGACTATTGTTTTTGTTTACATCCCTCAAAATGGTTTATACTGCCATAAAGATTTGCGGATGCATCAGCATTTGCAACAAGTTTCATTTTTTTTTTAATGTTTGTCCTTCTTGAGCTCAGGAACTTATATTATTATTATATAAAACTGGAACTAGGCCGAAGGAAAATGAATAAATGAATGAATACTGAACCTTAAAAAAATACACATTTTTAAAAAAAATTGTAAGGTTTTAATAAACTATTCACTGGGGTTACAATGATGGCACAGTGGGCAGCATAAACACATCACAGCAAGCAGGTCGCTGGTTTGAGTGCTGGCTGAACCAGTTGGCAGTTCTGTGTGGAGTTTGCATGTTCTCCTCGTGTTGGCGTGGGTTTCCTCCGGGTGCTCCAGTTTCCCCTACAGTCCAAAGACATGCGCTATAGTTGAATTGAAGAAACTCAATTGGATGTAGTGTGTGAATGCAAGAGTGTATGGGTGTTTCCCAGTGTTGGATTGTGGCTGGAAGGGCATATGCTGCGTAAAACATATGCTGGGTAAGTTGGTGGTTCATTCCGCTGTGGCGACCCCTGATTATTGAAAGGACTAAGCCGAAAACAATATGAATGAATGAATGTTGTTGTTGTTGTTGTTGTTTTTATTGTGTGAAGCCCTTTATTCAACGATGCTTGGTTTTAAATGTGCTATATAAATAAAACTGAAAATTGAAATGGTTTCAAATATATTAGACATTATTTGATTAAAATCTGCTTTTTCAAAGGTAGAGAGCCAAAGAATCCAAAATATGATGCTGTCGATTATTAATAAACTCTTAAACATTTTCATGCAGTGCTAAAATTGTTTATTATATTTAGAAAGAACACGTGATAAAAAAATCTTCTAATTCATTATCTGGAGGGTCTCTCTCGTGTTCTCGGTGAATGACTGTAGAATGTTACGCGCAGTGTGTCATGAATACCAATGATGCAAACTTTGTAATCAACATGACAGAGTGCGCGAACTTTGAGGACTCTCCCTATCCTCCATTCTGAAGACGGTCTCAAGCCGCCCGCGCTCGCAAAGCCTGCCAAAAAAGTTCGCAAGAAAGTTGTCTTGCTTGTTAATGCGCGATAAACACACGCGCTTTCGTTTAAAAACCATTCTCGCCTTGTTACTAATGATAAATATCACACGTCGGACGGGTTTAAACACAGATGTAACCCAGAAATGAGCGCTCTCTTACGCCGAGGCCAAGAGATCTTTTAAACTTTTGTTTGCGTATTGGATTTTGTAGATTTTAAAGGGGCAACGCACGTTAATCAAGTCTGAGAAAGAGAGAGAGAGAGAGAGAGAGAGAGAGAGAGAGAGAGAGAGAGAGAGAGAGAGAGAGAGAGAGCGAGAGCGATTAGGACACTTTGTACCGAAGTCAGATTTACAACCCAATTGACGTGAAAGAACAAAAATAGAGTATCATTATAGCGTAAGAATATTTCATGCTGGAGGTCTGAAGGAAATTGCACAATAAAACAAGAAATTATTAAGTGGACCCTACTAAAATTATAAACTTTTTATTTATTTATTTATTAATTCATTCATTTTCTTTTTGGCTGAGTCCCTTTATTAATCTGGGGTCGCCACAGCGGAATGAACTGCCAACTTATCCAGCATAAGTTTTACACAGTGGATGCCCTTCTGCAACCCAGCACTGGGAAACATATGTAATTATTTCTTTGTTTATTTAACGTAAATATATAAATAACTTAAAGACACATCTTTACCATGTTCTTATTGACTGAATAATTGTTTATATACTTAAAATGCATTTTAAAATGATGTGTGTTTTACCATATTAAATATTTATGTTCTGTATTAGCCTATAGTTACAGTATTGTAGGACCAGTAGGCTACAACGCACAGCTTAAAAGTATTATAATTGTAGCAATTATAATTATATGTAGTAATTATAATTAATAATGAATGTAATATGCAAATTTATACATGTTTGTGGGGTTCGGTTTCCCCCACGGTCCAAACACAAACTTATTTGTTTAACCCAATGGTTGAGTTAAAAATATTGGGTGCTTTGTTGGGTTATTTTTTTAACTTTTATTGCATTATTTAATAATAAATCAACCAGTTGGGTTAAATATTTGGTGTTTTGTTGGGTTATTTTTTAACTTTTATTGGGTTATTTTTTTTAAATCTCAACCAGTTGGGTTAAAATTTTGGAATTTCAACAGTCAACTGATTTAACTGACACAGAAGAGCTGTATTATTATGCATATAATGTTCTTTTTGCATTAGAAAGTTTATTTAAGCTCAAACGCAATAATTTTTATTTTTTATTTTAGTTTTTTAATCAAATTACCTCTCCGTGTCATGTTTTATATCCATTTCACCAGCACTCTTAATTGTTGATGATACAAATGCGCACTTCATAGTTGATCTATGTTAAACTGATAACGCTTAAGTGTCTGGAACTTAAAATGTAATGAAAATAAAGCATTTTCAATATTTTTGAAAACTGTGTTATTTATGTACACAGTCATAATTATACAATTAATAGTAGTACTAGTAATAGTACCAATAGTAATACTTGAAATAAAAAAAATACATTTAATCAAAATAACCCAATGCATTGGGTTAAATTTTATAACCCAACGCACTTGGTTAAAATAACCCATAGTTGGGAACGTGCTATAATAACCTATAGTTGGGTTATATGTTGGGGTATTTTTAACCCAAGTATTTTAACTGAGCATGTGCTATAGGTGAATAGGGTAGGCTAAAATGTCCGAAGTGTATGAGTGTGTGTGAATAAGTGTGTATGTATGTTTCCCAGTGATGGGTTGCCGCTGGAAGGGTATCAATATGCGTAAAACATATGCTTTTTAAGTTGGCGGTTCATTCCGCTGTAGAGACCCCTGATTAATAAAGGGACTAAGCCGAAAAGAAAATGAATGAGTAAACGTTTGTGGGCCAATAAAATATTTAGAGGAACTTTTATATGTGTTGTTTCAGTTGAACAGGTAGGCAACTAAAACACATTCGCTTAAATATTCCTTCAAAATCGTGACTTATTTCACATTCATAAACTTTGGACCTTCAAAAAGTTGCTTAGTTGGTTCTTGCTGGAGTGTCATTGCCCCTTTAAGAGGAAGGGCGCCTTGAAACCACCGAGTTCCATGTTTGTATGTTGAAATTGAGAGCAGAGCCGAACTCCATGTTGTGAAAAGTTATCATCAAGGAACGTAACTTTTTATTATTATTTTTATTTCGTTTTCATTTTGTCGTCTAACTAGTAACAGCACAGATATCGCAAACAGCCTCGAACGGTTTGCATTATGACTTCTTTTACGCGGTAAAAGTCTTGTGGATTTCTGGGGGCATTTGCAGGGAGTTTTTTCCCCTTTTTTTGTCAATTCAATCGTAGCCAGCGGAAAGATTTTAATACGGAAAACCTTTTTAAGTGTCGATTTTACTGGCTTTACGGATCTCATGGACCACCCGTCCTCCTCGATCATCACACAAGTGAACAGGGATGAAGAAGCGACTGCTCCTTTGCGGGACAGAGGTGAGTTGAGAGAAAGTTTGCAGTCGGCGCATGTCAAAAACTCCTTTGAAGAATGTTTGGCGCGCGCGGCGGCCGCTTGATACAAAGTACCATCTTCAAAGTGCCGCCTTGCTTCGAATGTAACGAACACTTCAATCGCACATTTCCGCACATCAAAACACTACAGAAACATGCCATATTCACTTCTCGAAAGTTGATGACAGTTAATGCACTTTTCATTCGGGTCACTATAACAATGAGAATTCGGATTCATTAAACACAGTTAGCTTCATTTGTATACCATAAACTGGAGTTTTATTAAAATAAAGACTTTTATTTATTTATTTTTATGTAAGTGAAGGCTTTGAAGAAGAGGGGGCGTGTCCATGATGACATGTGACGTATGAGGGAAGGCTGTAACCCTTGTTTACTTAGTAGTGCGTGCTGTAGTGCACAAGCTAACCTGGCTTGAGTCATCTTCACACTGGTGTGCGTGTTCACTGAACTTACAATAAATGACTCTTCGGGTGACAGGTTATCACGAGACAAGATTGCATAGAATAGGCATTGTTTGTTAATAGCAGACTCCTAGCTTTGTTTATCTTGTATGTCTTGATGTTCAGATTCAGAGTCTTTTTTGATATGGTGTCAATTCAAGGATGTAGGTGAATAAATTATTGTACTGAAATAGTTTAGTGTTTGTAGCTGTAGTTTTTTTATGTACTATGCTTATGTGGTTTGTGCATGTGAATGTGCAAAAGAGCTGTAAAATGGAAATACTTTGTTAGTTAAGAGGCTGTGTTTTTTATTATTATTATTATTATTATTATTATTATTATACATTTTAAGCCATCGTTCACCCAAAAGTTGAACTGATGTTTTGTTCATTGATAGTTCAGATCATTTTTCAATTCAATTCACCTTTATTTGTATAGCGCTTATACAATGTAGATTGTGTCAAAGCAGCTTCACATAAAATGTCATAGTAAATTGGAACAGTGTAGTTCAGTTTGTAGTGTTTAAGTTCAGTTCAGTTTAGCTCAGTTCAGTGTGGTTTAATAATCACTTTTAGGAGTTTCTTTCTTCTGTTGAACACTAAATGTGAAATTGTGAATATTCCTTGTTGGCGCTCATTGACTCCCATAGTACTCTTTCAACTCTGAAAACTGGACTGACACAGTTTCAATTTATTAGAACGTTTATGTTAAGCTGCTTTGACACGATCTACAATCTTTACTGATTGTAAAAGTGCTATATAATGAAACATGAATTGAATTGATTTTCCAGTGATGGGTTGCAGCTGGATGGACATCTGCTGCTTAAAACAAATGCTGGATAAGTTGGCGGTTCATTCCGCTGTGGCGACCCCAGAATAATAAAGGGACTAGCCGAAAAGAAAATTAATGAATGAATTGAACAAAATTTTAGAAACTACATTATTATGGATGTCAATTGGTGCCTGCTACCAGCAACCTTCGAAAGTGATATTTATAAAATGTGGTAAACTTGATCTGTTTTTTTTTTTTTTGCCATGACATAGCCATAAAGCTGATATGGCAAGAAACTCTTTTTTTTTTTAATGGCAGTAAATATTTTTGTTAGGACTGCATGATATTGAAAAAAAAAAAAAATACAAATTGTGATTTTTTTTTTTTTTTTTTTTGATTTTTTTTAATTTATTTTTTAAATATATTTTTTATTTTATTTTATTTATTTTTTATATATTTTGTATTATTTATTTTTTATTAGTATTTTTTTTTATTTAAATTTTATTTATTTATTTTTTTTTATTATTATTTGAATACATGATATGATACTATGTTATGAATACAATCTCACTAGATGAGTTGAATAAATGTTTGTATAGAATTTATAATTTTAGATTGATTTGGAAGATTCTGAAGGGGAGTGCATAAAATATAATGCAAAATCTATAAGCATAGATAAATTAAATAAATAAAAATATACAAATGAAATAAACAGCGTTTTATTGTTTTCTGAAAAGTCAAAATGTATTCAGGTATACAGCAGTTGAATAATTGATTGTAAAATAATACTCATAGTCTTCATTTTTTTTTATAAACAATTCAATAAAATTAATCGTTATTCATTTTTCAAAGTTTTTTGAAAATGCAGTGCTTATGCCTGAATGCTTTTAAAACCCTCACAGTCACAGGCCTCAATAGACTTAACATTGCATATTCTCACGATGTGACTATTGCGAATGATCACATTGCAATATCAATGCTGAAAAATGATATTTTGTGCAGCCCAAATTTTTGTACTGTTTATTGTACTTAAATAGTCTAGTGCAGGGGTGCCCCAACTCAGTCCTGCAGGGCCGTTTTCTTGCATAGTTTAGCTCCAACTTCCGTCAACAAACCTGTCTGGAAGTTTTTGTATATCTAGAAAGAGCTTGATTAGCTGGTTCATGTGCATTTAATTGGGGTTAAATCTAAAATTTGCAGGACACCGGCCCTCCAGGACAGAGTTTGGGCAGCCCTGGTCTAGATTTTGTAGTTGTGCAATGTTGTGTAGTTTATTTTTAATGTATTAAGCTTGTGTGGTTTGGTTGTGCATGTGAATGTGCACAGGATCTATAAAATGGAAATACTTTGTAAGTTAAGAGGCCTTGCTTTTTGCGTTTTAAGCCATCGTTCACCCAAAAATGAAAGTGATGTCATCATTTGTTCATTGACAGTTCAAATCCTTTAGGAGTTTGTTTATTCTGGCCAGAGGAAAAATGGTTGTGTCCAACTGAGCATGATTTCTCTTGAGTGTTTTTTTTTTTTTTTTCACTTTCGTCAATTGGTGAAGTTTGTTCCTCACCACTTTTGCCACTGGCTTGCTTAGTTTGGGACTTGTGGAGCTGCGCATCGATGGATTTGCTCTTCAAGGTTTGGACTTTCAGCAGTGAAAATTAAACCACAGTGAACTGAACTTCAACTCTAAAAACTGGACTGACACAGTTTCAATTTATTATAACTTCTATTTTAAGCTGCTTTGACACAATCTACATTGTAAAAGCGATTTAGAAATAAATATGAATTAAATTAAATTTGTTTTGTTGAACACAAAATTTGACGTTTTGAAGAATATTGCTTTTTGGCACTCATTGACTTCCATAGTAGAAAATAAATTACTAGTGATGTCAATTGGTGCCTGCTACCAGCATTCCTCAATCTCAGAATAACAGAAGAAAAAAACTCAAATAGGTTTTTATCATGTGAAGCGTGAGTAAATAACGGCAGAATTGAACATTTTTGGTGAATTATTCCTTTTAAGAATAATCATTATGTAACCATATATACTTATATGTAAGTATAGGATGAAATAATGAAACATGATAGTGAAATTTATGTAGATCTGAATTTATGATTTAAGATTTTTAAGGTAAGACTAAATTACTATTGAATGGTAGAATTAGGGCTGCACGATATTGAAAAAAATGGATATTGAAATATTAAATTTTTTTGCGATTTTTGAATACAGTGCATCTGGAAAGTATTCATAGCGCTTCATTTTTCCACTTTTTTTATGTTATAGCCTTATTCCAAAATGGATTCAATTCGTTTACTTCCTCAAAATTCTACACCCAATACCCCATAATGACAATGTAAAAAAAGATTTTTTGAAATTGTTGCAAATTTATTAAAAATAAAAAACCTGAAAAATCACATGTACAGAAGTATTCACAGCCTTTGCTGTGAAGCTCTAAATTGAGCTTAGGGACATTGTGTTTCCTCTGATCATTCTTGAGATGTTTCAGCAGCTTAATTGGAGTTCACCTATGAGAAAGTTGGTTGATTGATTAGAATAAGTCTGTTACATAAAAAATGTGGAAAAAGTGAAGCTCTACGAAAACTTTCCGAATGCACTGTAGCTCTATTTGACATTTAACAGTATTCAGGTACAGAAATTGAATATTCGCAATGCAAAAATGCTTTCTTTTGCTTTGTTTCTTGTCCAAATATGAAAACATTCTTAGAGCAAGTAAAATTTTGTTTTCATCGTCAGAAAGAATAAGTGAAAATTTAAGAGTTTTTCCTTAAAACAAGTAAATTATTAGCCAGTGTCAGGTAAATAATCTTGTTTTTGCTTTGAAATCAAGACAAGACTCTATAAAAAAGAGACAACAATTCTAAAAAAAAACATTTTTTGCACAGTTTTTTACAGTGATTAAATACAATTATGTAGCTTCTGGTCAACTATAATACAGACTCAGCATTGCATATCTTTGAGGTGTAACTATTGTGGATGCGCACATTGCGATATCGATGCTTGAATGATATATTGTGTAGCCCTAGGTAGAATGATTAAAAGGTTATAGTTCAAAATGTCACAGTAAGTGCTGATAAGACACTATTTGCAGGTCAAAGTTTTGCTGAAAATTGACCCTTTTATGATAGAAACACGTCTCACTGCTGTTCTCTGATTGTTTACTCAATCCTTTTTTTGCCACGGGTTATGAATTCTGAAGTTCCTGAGAATGCTTTGACTCTCTTAAACCAAACTTTACCTTGAGTTGTTGCTTATCTGGTGTCTGTGATCTTAATTTCTGTGATGCAAACAAAATGGCTTCTGTTTTTATGACTTCTGTGTTGTTTTTAGTGTCTAGCAGCCTCTCTTTAGTACTTAATTTCTGGTGAGTTTTGCATAAATGGTAGTTATTGGTTTATTTTTGACTATTTTTGATTTTTGATTTGATTGGTTTATTTTTTATTATTTTTTTTTTATGTATGTACATACAGAAAATGCTGCTTCTCAATGCCAAGTTCACAGAGCCCTGACGGTGTGTAAAGCATTGAGTATCTTTACATGGGCAACAATACTTTAATACGATTTGAATATGATTAAAACAATACTCTGATTAAGAGTCTACCATGTAGACAGCGATTTATTTATTTTATTTTATTTTTTTTGATTACCTTAATGCGACTAAAGCCATAACTGAACTAAACAGAAATGGAATTAAGACATGTGGAGTATGCATATATTAGTGGCATTACTGAAGTAATCACTGCAATCCAACTATTACCGTCAGGAAGGACTTTTCACCATATTTTCCTACAAGATCCAAGACACAGGCAGCTGTCAGTAAAGGACCACACACACACAAAACACACACACACACTGCGAAATGAGGAAGTTTTTTTACTTTACGTTTGGCGAGCGTTATTACATTCTATAACACTCTCACCAGTCCTTGCTCCTTATTTGCTTCTAATACCCCAGTTTGTCAAGGCGTATGAATGAAATGTTCATGAGTTAAAGTAATATATATATATATATATATATATATTTATATATATATATATATATATATATATATATATATATATATATATATATATATATATATATATATATATATATATTTACCAGATGACTTAATAAAACTCTTTTTGCAAAGACTTTAAATTGATTGGGATGATTTTATAGGGGAGTGAAATATAAATATATTTTTATGTAATTTGTTAAATATAAAAAACAAAGTACAGTCTTAAACACAACAAAGCAAATATTAAAGTGAAATAAACAGTAATTTTACGTTTTTTGTGGAGTGTCTAACAGTGTTCGGTTACAGAAATTGAATAATCAAATGTAAATTAACAATGCATAGTCTTCATCATGTAAATCATTTAATATATGAATCTTTATTAAACTTTATGCTCTATTAAAATGCTTTGAACTCTCTTAAAATGCTTAGATCGTCACAGGCATTAAAAACACATGCAGACAATTAACTTAAACTCTATTGTGCTTAAATTCTGCAGAGTCTCCACAAGTCTCATGTGTTTTGACCTAAGGTTCCTGGCAGGGGCGTAGCAACCGGGGGGGACGGGGGTGATTCGTCCCCCTCGCTTTTAGAGACAGACCATTTAGAAACGGGTGATTAATAATTATATGAACGTATAATTTCATACAGCCACTTTTAAAATGTCCACTACACCCCTGGTTCCTGGTCATCTATAATCCAAACTCAACATTGCATATCTTTGTGGACACACACATTGCAATATCGAAGCTCAAACTATAATTTGTGCAGTCTTAACAGTGTCTGATGTTTCAAAGATATTTTGTGTAGACAAAATGTCATAATATGGGTTAATGTTCCATTGTCATTCATAATAACATATTTACATATAAATGAAACCATGGAGTCAGTTGTGCTTTAAAATGACAGTTAATTAGTATTTTAGCTCTGCGCTGTGATCCTTTACGTTTTTTTTTTAATATGTCATCAGATTAATTGTTCCATGTCTGATGAGATTTTTGATATATAAACAATTTTTACACTGAACAACATTTGATAGACCATTTTCACATTTCCGGGTTTCTTAGTAGCGAAAGTCGTCATAGTTGGGAAAACTTAGAGCACAGCGAATGGGAGAATACAAGAAATATATATTTTTTTCAATCTTATTTGCTCAAATAATAAAAGAAAAACTCTAAGATGATGTTATAAAGACGGTCAGAAAAATGAAAAAAATTGTGTGAGACTGACAGCAGCCAGATGAGAGAAAAACGTAAAATTTATTGTCCTGTCCCATAGACGATGCATTAGAAACGCCTCGCACAAGCTCTAATTAGTTTTTTTAGCATTTGAAGCAAAGATGATTTAACACATACAGAAATACCTATAAATGTTCATATGTTTAAAAAAATCTAAATATTAAAAACTTTCAAGGATTTAAGATGCTGTGACTGTTAAGCACATCATAACTGGCTTGTGAAAAGGGTCCACTGTCTTTTGTAAATCATTCTTAGAGCCTGATATGCATAAATGTGTTTGCTCATAAAAAAATGAAACGCGCACATTTCAATGAAGGAATAAAAAAAAAAAACACTTACTATTTTGATACTTGAAAGTACTTTTATTTTGTCTTTAACCCACATACAAGTATATAATATATTCGTTATCTCAGACTGTAGTCAGGTTTCCATCCTAACAAGAAGCTAGTTGTCTTAAAGTTCACAAATAAATGGTGGCTTATGCCGAGTTCAGCCTGCACGATTTTTAAAGTAGTCGGTCACAGATGTTTTTACACTGAATGACTATCTGGGCTAGCATTTCATCGCTGCTTTGTTTACACTGCAAGATGGATCAGCGACAGGGAGTTTCACACTACATGACTTTACAATCGCTGACAACTTTGTCTTGGTCCGCGAACTACGTCTCACAACCAAACACACATGAGAAGTGACATGGAAACAACGTGAGGTCATGTAGTATATGTTTTGTTATTTACTACATACTGAGAAAGAAGCATTTAGTAGGGTAGAAAATGTACTTATTTTGCTCACCTGGCATTTGAAGGGAATTAGCAATTTCTCCTCAACTTTTTTTCTTTTTCGACCTGTTTGTGGTATTGCTCAGATGTCATGTCAAACAGACACGGGTGCTACTACCAAATTTTCATTCGTTTTTCCTTCATTAATTGGGTCCAAATAGACCGAAAAGAAGCCCTTTTAACTTCTGCCTCAACCTCCCACTGGCCTGCAGATACCCATACTAGTGGATGCTGCTCTCTCATTGGCTGTAGGTAATTTCTGATGTTATTTTCAGCCAGAATACATTTCACACTGCATTATTTTGAATCGCTGACAGGTCCAGACATTTAGTATGCCAAATACCTCATGGGTGTCAGCGACTCATTGGCGATTCTCTCAGATCGTGTCTTTGATAGTTCACACTGTGTGATTGTCGCTTGCATGAACGAGCACCGATGTCAGGCGTTTGTCGGCGATTTCTCAAAACCTGTCTGCGAGTCAAAATCGGCTAAGATCATGCAGTCTGAACTCAGAATTAGGTTTCCATTAAGTTGATTGAGCAGCTGACTGTAGTATTGGTAACCTAGCAACCAACAGTAAACAAGGCAAACATAAAGGAGACAGCTGATTAGTCACGTTTGTAAAATGTTTGCTACGTCAGAGTTTATTTGGAAAATCCCAAAACCACCTCAAGCAAGAGTAAAACCTTTTCGCGTGTATTTTCTTCCAATTTTCTTAATGTGATGTGACTTAAATGCACATTAACAGAGTGATGGAAACCCAGCTTATGACTAATAGTAAGTAGCTTCTTAGTTAGACTTGATCAGTTTTGAAAATATTAATCTGAAATGCATCAAGGTCATTGTAAATGCTGTCGAATAAATACAACAATGCTTTCTAAATGTGAGTGAGTATCCAGACCAGGTACCATGTAAACCAATAATGGTTGAGATGGTTTACAGGCTGGTGTTTTTGCTGGAGATCTGATGAAAACCTCCGGTAGGTTCAGTGAAGATACCCTCTCCATCTGATTTACATCAAAATCTCTTGTGGATGAAAAAAAGTGATGCACTATAATTTTTAGTAGGATGTATTATGGTAAAAAGAGAGCAAGCCTCTTTGATGCATCTAAAGAATGTTGCTTAACTGGATAGTTGCATTTCCAGTCTTTAAGATTCTAAAGTGAAGCAGATTATTTCGTAAGGCAAAGTATGACGTTGTTGAGAAGGAATCAGGAGCATGCACTGACCGTACAGCCATGTGTGATATTAGGTTTCAGAGTCACTCTTTATTCTCCGAACACCCTAAGAAAAAACACTTTTCCAAGCAGTTTTGGGGGAAAAACTAATTGATTCAACGAAGTCTAAAAGTTTTTCATAAGAATTGTAAATAAGCAGATTTTTTTTATTATGATTACACTAATCCATCTTTTATGAGATGTTATATTAAATGTTGCTAAATATGGAAGGGTAAGGTTGCATGATAAACCATGCCAGAAATGAGTAACATGCTTAGTTTTAATAGTGTATTTGATAAATTCATAATGCTTTACTAAAATAATGTGTGAGTCTATATTAGGCTCTAAATGAGAACAGTTTTATTTTACATTTAAGTTAAGAATTGTCATCAGTACTTTTTTACAGATTAAAACAAAAAAAGCAAAACATTTTAATCAAACCATTCAACTATTTACTATTAAGGGCAGTTTTTTATTGATTAAAATGACAAAAAAGGTACCATGTAGTCAATATTTATATACATTTTTAGACTAATGTCAGTGGTTTTACTTAAGAAGAGTTCAGAAATCAATATTTGGTGGAATAACCTTTTATTTTTTTTTATTGTAATTTATAATCTCAACCAATTAAAGCATTGGTTTTTTTCAGAAGTTTGATTTAAATTACAATATTTTTCTTATACAATAAGAAATCAATCAGAAGTTTAATAAATAAACCACAAAACAATTAGTATTTTTTTATTGAAACCCAAACCAAATAAAAACAATAAATCTAGTTGCTTATTATTTTATTATGATTTTTAATCACAACCAATAAATGCATTGTTTTTTTGTGTGTTTTTTAGGGCTGGGCGATATAGCAAAAAAAATTATCATGGTATCATGTTTCATATCATACGATATCGATAATTATTGAATATTTTTAACCATCCATTTAGGTATATTAGGATTTTTTTGTTTTTTAAAAACTTAGTTAATTTACCAACATTAGTTACTAGGGTAAATAGATTTAACAGTCAAAACCAAAAATGTTTAAACAAAATATCTCATCTTTTTATAATAAAATAAACATACATGTTAAAGAGACTCTTAAACTTGATGAATAAAGTGTTACAAAGTTTGTGCAATGGTGAATTGTAAATACTGAACAATCAAAGCAAACTTTAAGGTAGATCAACATCTGTAAATGTCAATAATAATGATACAGTAAACCTCAAGCTCCGTAAACAAAACAAATTATGATAACCAAATCTGAACTTTCAAGTAAAGGAACTAACCATCGTTATTCACATACATATTGCAACATTACAAATTGTGAAGTTGGATTACTATATTACCCCCTATGCTAAAAAACTTTCAGATGGGGAGCCAGTGGCTGGGATGCACAAGAAACCAAAAAGCCCCTCTGGAGACATCCTTACATGCTTTTTTATTTACAATTTCCTCACTGCTGCTAGCCACGGCGCTCATTTTCACATGTGTTGTTATTCTGACCAGAAGTGACAAGCGGCATGTGATTTCCTTGACCATTACAATGGGCTTTGCGCTCGCGCTCCCCTGGCGTCACTCGTAACTAGGCCACCATCAAGCGTTTTCTCAGAGGATGACAAGTTTATGTAGAAAAGTAAAAAGCACTGCAGTGATCGGATGCGCTGTGTTTGTCTGAGATCATTAGTCTGTCATTACTGAAATGTGTATATTCCATACAAAGTTGGAAGCAGATTGGTTAGTTCTACTTGCATGAAGCTTTAAATTACAATATTTTTAATTAATATTTGGAAGAAATCAATCAGAAGTTTAATAAATAATCAACAGAACAATTAGTATTTTTTTTATTCAAACCCAAACCTAATAAAACCAATAAATCTAGTTACTGAACTAAGAAATTTCAAGTGCTTTTTCCATAGCTTTATATTTGTATGCATACCGATTATTTGTTTTGTATTCATGGTTAATGCGTGCACTTTTGTCAAGGATTAATCTGTTGGTCGTGCTTGAATCATCCATTGGTTCTCTTTCTAGGCCTGTCTATCAGAAGTGCCGTCTCATGCATCTCAAGAAGACATTCACTTTCGCTCGAGGAGTAAATGAGTTAGATGACGCATTTGTGGTCTTCAAGGAAGAGACTGTGAGATCTTTTTGTATGCTCATTTCTAAAAATGATTTGCACTACATGTTTGTTCTAAAAGGAAGATACCCGAGCGAAACCACATCAAAGTAACTGAATTGGTGCTCTGCCACGTACAGTAAACACGATCATGTGTGTGAGTCCAGCAGTGTGCTTCATTTCCTCGTGTGGGTCTTGTTTCTACATGCTCTGATGCTTGTGAGGAATCTATGCATTTTCTGGAGCTTCATGGTGTCAATTTAGTAGATTTTCACACTTTGTTTAAGAGTTTAGTACTCATGAATGACACAAATCTTTTTTTCTTTGAGTTTGAGCTGTGTCTGATTTGAAGGAACATGACGGATAGGAATGTGTAAATTGTAATTAAGCGTTAAAGGTCGCATGAAGTGCTTTGAAACGTGCATTTTTTTATTTGATGTTTGACCTAATAACAACTAAAAAACGAATAGAGGGTGGGACGTTATGTAGCCCTTCCCCCTTTAAAAAAAAAAGGCCAACAGCGTTTTGTTTTACCACAGCTCTGCCAGTGAGTGGTTGAGCTCAAGTGCATCAAAAGAAAAGCAAATGAGAAGCGTCTTGGAGGGGTGGGGCATGTCAGACACAAGAGAGCATTTGATTGGTTATGGGTTGACGTGAATAAAATTGCTGATTTATTTAGGAGGAAGTGACAAACAAGCTTACATGTTTATATCAGTTTTAAATCTTCTAAACGCAAATAGTGTCACTGTTTTGGAACACACTCGCTTATAAAGATCTTAAAAATGAACAACACTGATACTAACATCTAAAAAAATTTATTTTAATTTCATGGGACCTTTAAAGAGATAGTTCATCATTTACTCACCCTTCATTTGTTGCTCAAACCTATTTGAGTTTCTTTCTTCTGTTGAACACAAAAGTAGATATGTTTTAATGTCAATGACTGGGGCCAACTTTTCTTACTATGGAAGTCAATAGCAACAGCTAAAAGATTTCTTCAAAGTATCTTATTTTGTGTTTATATATAAAAAAAGAACTTTAGGTTTAAAACCACATGAGGAAGAGTAAATGATGAGGTAATTTTATTTGATCGTTTTGGTGAACTATCTCTTAAAAAAAAAATAACTTTGGTTTTATAGAGAGAATGTTTTTTGGTGCAATGACGTTTATTACATACACTATGGATAAGCTATTGTTACTGTAGGAAAACCATGGTGAATGTGTGGTTAGTTTAACTTAAATAACCATGCATTTTTATATTTGTGGTAAAATCATTGCCTTAAAGGTGTGAATGTTCAAAGTACAGTTTATAGGATTCAGTGTGGTTTTTTTTTTTTCCTCTCTTCTCTTGTCAGTGTTTGGGAAATCATTTTTTTTATTTGCCAATAGTTGTAGTCCATAATAACATCTATAAAGAAAGTCCTCATGCTTTTAATGTGGAAAAAGACATTTCTAGGTAGACTTTTTTTTTTCAAAACTTATAAACCGCAACTTAAACAACATTCGTACTCTCTTTGCAACTGTAGAGAGACTCACAAACCCCTCCAGTGGGATTGCAAGTGAACTTCTCTCTAAAGCAAAGGCAATGAGTTTTCTCATTTTTTACTGAGAAGATCGATAATATCAGAAAGGCAATCAGCTCATTCAATTAGCCAAGTTGTGCTGAGGTGCAACCATAATTAAGAAATTATGGTTTATAATAAATTGATTTCAAAGCAATTGATGGTATAATCTTGGAAGAGATTGTACAGATTATGCAAACATCAACCTGCTGTCTTCACACATTCTCCACATCATTCTTTAAAACTGTGTTTGACTGTTTAGAACTAGATAAGTGATTGGGACTTAAAATGCAGTTTTCAAGATTTTCTCAATAACTCAAATTAGATCAAATATCCACAATCAGTTGACAAATCAATAAAAATCAAGAGGTCTTCTTACCTTTAGTTTGTTGACCAGTTTAAATGGCCATGATTTGGCATACCATGATGTAGCAGAAATCCTGAGTAATATAAATGAATATATGCTGCTTTAAGATGTATGCAAGATACAGTTTTGTCAATTTGGTCACAGGTGTACAACACTAAACACAGGTGTAAATGAGGTCTAAAACATTTGCCTTTGTCCATTTTCAACTAGGCATGGCACTATAACTGGTATTAAGGTTTACTGTGGTTTGGAAAATTCCACGTTTTAAAACCACAAACATTTTCTGTTATACCATTTCAAGGTACAGTTGTCTAATTAATTAGCCCTTCTGTGATTTTTATTTATTTTTTTTTATTTATTTATTTATTTATTTTTTCAGATATCTCTCAAATGATGTGTAGCAGAGCAAAGAATTTCTTTATATTATTTTCTATAATATATTTTTTATTCTAGTGAAAGTCTTATTATTTCAGCTAGAATAAATGCAGTTTTAAACCATTTTAAGGTCAATATTATAAGCCCCCTTAATCAATATTTTTTTTAAGATTGTCTACAGAACAAACCATCCTTGTATAGTTAACCTAATAAACCTAGTTAAGCCTTAAAATTGCACTTTAATCTGAATACCAATATCTTGAAAAATATCTAGTCAAATATTATTCACTGTTATCATGGCGAAGATAAAATAAATCTGTTATTATAAATTAGTTATTATAAAAAAAATCTTCTTTCCGTTAAATAGAAGTTGTGGAAACAAAATATACAGGGAGGTTAATAATTCAGGAGGGATAATAATTCTGACTTCAACTGTATATGAAATTTATTGTTTTTGTTGTTGTCAAAGACTATTTAATTTGATTTATTCAGGGCAACAGTATCTCCAGCAGTAAAGGAGCATCCACATCAAGAGCTACTTGGTCCACCCACGATTCAGCAAACATCTGAAAAACAAATCGCTTGCACACCAACTTCCTATAGACCAGTGTTTCTCAACCACATTCCTGAAGGACCACCAGCACTGCATGTTTAGTATTACAGCTTACAACCATTTCAGGTCTTTCTGTCTCTAATGAGCTGATGATCTGAATCAGGGATGTTTGGTTAAAGCCTGGTTTATACTCTACGCGTTCACTAGTTTTCTTGAGCATGCGCAGTGAATGTGACATCATCGCGGAGGTTCGCTTTGGGTGCGCGCAACATGATTTTGGCTGGCGGAGCACACAATGTTTTTTGAGACTAGAGCGAACAGTTCACGCAGTGCCACATTTGATTTGATTTGAGTTGAATATGAAACACTTTGAAGAGATTTTGTCCGAAACGGGTATGTACAGATATCTTCATGATCCATTCATGCGTGATCATCGGGATAACCAGATGACCAATAATTCTTGAACTAGAAATTGCAACAGCCATAAGAAAGGAGAAAAGGTTTTGTTAAAAAGTTTAGAAAAACTTGAGGGATAATCTGTTAAAAACAAAAAGAGAGGCCATGGCAAAAGTGGACACCTAGGTGGTTTTAATAAACAGTTACAGAATATGTTTTTCCACCGTTCATAGGTGTTACACTGATGTATATTACAATTTTGAATTTAAAACAATTGAATAACTACAAAATTAAAATAAAGTAACATTCTTTCTTTGATAACTGGAAAAGAATATTTGAACCTATCATTTGACAATATACTGATGCCCTGCTTTTCTAGGCTTTATTGGTGATAATGATCAGGAATGTTGGGCCATTATTGCCTTGGAATATAAGCAAAGGACACAAGTTAGCCAAACATTAATATGTGAATTGTGGAGCGGGCTAAATTTATATATAAAAAAAAAAATTAGTATTTTTAGTAAGTGTACTATTTTGCAGTCAGCGAAGGTCTGCAACGTGGTGCCAGGCGAAAGAATAAATCAGCCTTAAGGAGACATGGAAAATGTGCAGAGCTGGTGGTCCTCCAGAAACGTGGTTGAGAAACACTGTTATAGACCAACCATAGACCTGAACAGTGCAGTGACTTATTTATATCTACAGAAAAGAAAGATGTCCAAAGATGCCTTTTTAAGTTAAGTTTAAATCTGTGTTTTTGAAACTAATGAAGACAGCAAAAGTCTACGATTTATTTGAACTATTTAGCCTGACATGTTTACTGCTCCAAAATATTATAACTGTTTCATAAAATAAAATATATTGTTTTTAAAGTTGTTGTTTTTTGACCCAAAGAATTGTCAGTAACATGCTTAACAGTTTGGTGCACTTTTTTTTCTTCCTTTATTTGCAATCATTCTAAAATGGTTTAAAACCTGCATAAAATGCAAATAACACATCATAAGCTACCGAGTCAGTGCAATGCTGCCTTCTTTTCCTGGATCCCACAGTTAGACTAAACTCTGACTCTGACGTGTTGCATCTGTCCGCACAAACACTCACGCTGCTTGCATAATTCACTAATCATCTTCTTAACAGCTTGCTCTTTGAGCTGAGGAACATTTTAGTACCTGGATTAATTTAGGTGTGCTGATTAATGCCCGACATCGAAGATACGTTACTGGATAATGTTGTTTACAGAGGCTTAGCTCTTAATGTGACCCTGCGAAAAGTGTGCCAAGACATTGTCCAGGAACCATCAGATACATTTTCAGCATAGAGAAAGAGCACCTGTTCACCACTTTGTTATCGGACTGTATTTTTAGAAGGGCTTCAAAGCAGTGCACTATAGTCGTGTCTCCATTTCTGGGACTGCCACACCGGAAAAAAAGGCTGCAATGGCAAGTCTGAATCCATTTGCCAAATATTCCTAATATTTCAAAACCCTTTTTGTTCGTTCTTGTCTTGGATGGTGTTACGGCCTCAGCAAAGTGGGTCAGCGGATGCAGTCGGTAATCAGAATCCTGTCTTTTTCTGCATGGCATTGTAGATTATCTCTATACCTGTTTTGTTTGCACATGAAACATGATCTGGCCGAGGCGGGACAATGAAGGCTCAGTGTGGGCCCTCCATTGCCTCGCGGCGACTCTTACTTCACTTCCTCACACTTCCTGTTCCTATTTTGGTTTGACTGGGCACAGTGCAGTAGAGTTATGGGACAGAGATATGGCTGCGTTCCAGCGAGAGGGAGACGGAGTGTGGGAGAGCGAGTTCACTGGGGCCCTTTGAGGGATTCTCGTGCTCCGAGTGGAGTTCAGTGGAAGTAGTTGGACTGTCATTTTACGATGTGCTCTGTATGTCTTGCACTTCCTTTCGGGTTCTGACTGTATTGTGTCATTTGGCAGTGGGAAAGTTTAAAACCGTTTAGCAGCTTTGAATTTGTTGAGGCAAAGATTTGATCGTTTGTGCCAAAAATAGCCATATTTTAATGTTATTACCAAATAGACAACTGTTTAAATGTAGTTTTTGTATTGAAAAAATGTATTGAGAATTAGCTGTTTATGAAAGCTTATACACACTGTAAAACTCAACAGTCAACTTTATCAAATGAAACGAGTGTAGTTAACTCAAAGTTGACTGAAAGTTAATTCTACTCATATGAAAAGAGTTTTGAACTCAATGTTGAAGGTAATGAGTTAATTAAATACCTCATTACTTCAACTTAAATTAAGTATGTTCACAGTACTCGTATAGATTAGTATTTTAATTCAAATAGTTTGTAGCAATAGGTTTTCTCAAACACTTTGAGTTGCCTTAACTTATGGGATTGAGTTCTCTTCATTTATTGGTTTTACCCAAATGGATTAAGTTCACAGTACTCACTAGTATTAGTTTTTGAACTTAAATGGTTTGTTGCAATCGGTTCAAATGGTTTGAGTTACTTTAAGTTTTTGGGTTTTATAGTGCTGTACAATATGGTCATGTATATGCTATTCCAATATTTGGGTTTTTAAATCGATCAGCAAAAATGTATTAACATTTTCTTTTTAAAGGTCTTACAAAAGAGAGATATTTCTTTCATATTAACACATGCTGCATCCCAATTCACATATTTATACTACGCCCTAAAAGTATGCACTATTTTTTTATAAAGGTAAAGTGTATACTTTTGAGTGTGTCATAGTAAAGTATGCAAGCTTTGGGACATACTACTTCCTCGTTAACAGATGTTATGTTGCTTAGTTATGTCAACTCATAATGTCAATCATCTCAACACATCATCCACATTTGTTTAATATTTTATCACCTACCTCATTGGAGAAGCAGCAGCAGGATAATCTGCCATTCGCGAGTCTTTCGTGCAGAGAAATCTCCTCAGGTCTTTGGGTATTTATGCATAAAGAAGTTAATGTCCAAACATATCCTGATATAAGTTCACATTGTTGTTGCAGATGAAATGTAACACAGAAAACGCAGTTTAAATAGGTTGCAGTTGGCTAGATATTTATTATCAGTCGTTCAAACAACTTGACCAAAGCCTCTCTACTTGACGGTTGGTCTCGCTTGTCTGACATATTAGTAGATTTTTACACTTTTTACATGAGTTTGTAGTTCTAATCAATTTCACGTACAACGTGCATTATATTGTGGGCAGTATCAGCGGTTAGAGTATGGACACTTCTACACTTCGAGTTTTTACTGGAAATAGTAGACCATCCGGGAACCTTTTGCATACTCTTTTCAACATACTATGGTTTGGGAAATACTAATTCTATTTTTGAATTTTTTGGATGGATGGTATGCGAATTGAGATGCAGCAATAGTTGTTTTAACTTATGTTTAACAAGGATCAAAGTAGTTAGACATGAGCACCAGATCAGTATATAAAATGACATTTGAATGCTGGAGCTGAAAATTCAGCTTGGCTATCATATTAATTAATAAATTGTGCTTTCATATATAGTATACATGAACGCTTTTTTTTTTTTTAAACATTATAATAATGAAACGTTTTTTTTTTTGTTTTTTTTTTAGTAAAACGTAATGTGCCAGAACGCAGTTTTTGTTTTGGTCTTTTAACCTGCCCAATGCCAGTTTAGCCAATTATATTTCAGCACCCCAGGTTGCCTTGTTGGGAAACCGCATATTTCATTCATTCAGTCAGAAAGGCTCTCAAAACATGCGTCCGTGACCGAAATGTGGCTTCCGGTGGACAGTAGCACACTCCGAAATGAGAGACAGATTCAGAGTTCCACATTAGGTTATTAATTAGCAAATAATATAAATATTATGAACGTAAACATTAGGTGAGCAGGTTACATTGCAACCCCGTGTCCTTACAACATGCTACGTGACAAGATTGATAAGCAATTTAGTTGTTTGCACCAGACGAAACATGACAGAAATTTAAATACAGCCATTCATAAGCACAGAATAGCGCACTTACTGCACTTCAACGAAATGGTAAGGTTTATAATCTAATAATGCATATTAAACCTCTTTAACATTATTAAATGTAGACACTGAATCCCTGATATGTGTTGATTTTGAGTCTAAAGTTTAATTTCAAAATTTAATTTAAGTTTAATTTAAAATCAGTTAATTTTTTTAGGATTTGAGGTGAACTATCTGCTGCTGCGTTCAGTAGTATGGCAGTAAATGTCATGTAAAAGGGCATTCAAACACTCATTGTTAGCATTTAACACTGAATAAAGCACATGAGGTGTACCTAAGGTAATCTTGTCATCAAGTTTTCTGTTCAGCTGCAAACAATAGGTTAGTACAAAAATCTCAATTTAAAATGAAACTGTTCCTTTTATTGTTTGCAATTGTATATCTTTAGAAAAATGACTTAAATCTGCATTGAATCAGCCTTTAGTCTCAATAGTCAGACTTGCTCCTGTTGGTCCTCAATCTGGCAACCTGCGCTTGCGTGATTTTTGATCCAGGAATGCAATACCTGGTTCAACCACTGGATGTCAAACTTACACATTGCACCTTTAGAAAACACCCTGAACACATTTGTTGTTCTGACAGATTACCATTTTCTGAAAAATTTGTCAAATCTGAAAAATAAAAACATTTTATATAATATTCTCATTTTATTAGACCTTTATCTAATAATAAGAATGTTATCATTTTACTAAAAATTCATTAATCCAGGTCTCAAACTCGATTCCTGAAGGGCCGTAGCTCTGCTATTTTGTTCCAACCCTAATCAAACACAGCTGATCCAACTAATCAAGTTGTTCAACACTACTAAAGACTATTAAACAAGTGTGAGTTGGAGGTGCTTGGAGCTAAACCATGCAGAGCTGCGGCCCTCCAGGAATTGAGACTATTGATTTAAAGCTTTGACAATGACTGACAGTAACATGCCTAGGTATAACATGATGGAAATAATCTCTAGAATTATTTGGTGACACCAGTGCCACACTTTCCCAACTCGGTTTAAAGCCCTTCATTAGTGTAGTGTCACCCAAATCAGCTGTCCTTCTCCCCCGAGTGGTGGCGTGAAACAAGTTGCAAGATTGTAATGTGGGATCACATGTCAGGGTCATAAAATAAGTCACTGAGTGGCCTATGTCTATCAGGATTGGAATAGCATGGACACCCTCTTTAAAAGAGACCCAGATAAGACACCCTCGAGCATGTGAGCAAAAACGAACCTGGTTGGAGTGAAAACACTATAGCCTATTATCAACTCTTGACATTTGAAGTGTATTCAAACCTTCGGCGCATTGCAAACCCAAAGGGGTCAAGTTTTACTTGGAATTGTCTTCACCAGCTAGTCTCTGTTTGATCTTTTTCCTGTTTACAAGTTCAAGTTTGTTGCTTCAAGCTAATAGGTTACAGCTTTTCAGCCTTTCATCATGGTGTCCATCAAGGTATCATGTGTACAGCTTGAGATAAACATGTGGTTGAGCCATTCCCTCCTGTCCCCACACTGGGAACACAACAAAGTTTTGTTTTGCGACTCCGTTTATGGCATGGTCTATATTTGTGTAGAATGCCATCACTAACCACTGTCAACAGCTGCCCGTCGGTGCTATTTAAAGCTCTGTGATGTGTAATTTCAGAGGACTGAACATGAAGGGATGGATGTGGTTTCTTCAGCGTTCCCTTCACCTGCCCTTTTCTTCGCATTTGTATATCTGCCACCCTCATGACCCGTGCTGGGGTTGCAGGTGGTCTCGGTTAGCGATGTTTCACTATAACGGCCTGTCAGATTCTCTGGATGTTTACAGAAAGGCATATTCACAGTTAGCGTGTGTGCCACCATTGACAAGTCAATGTAGACTTTATGTTTGAAGGTCAAGAGACATGTTTTATATCCTGATGATAGCTCCAAGCATATTTGTTCTTTGGGTTAAATTTGGTTTTAAGGGCAACATTTATGTCGAAGGACATGTCAGGATGAAGATAAATCTGTTAGACTAATCTAAATTTAAAACCAAAACTCAGCCATGTGTTTCAGTTTAGCTTAATTCCACAATAAGAGTCGCTGAAGGAAAGTACAGTATGTTCTAGGTAACTTGTTGGTTGGACACTTGAGCTTTAAGTTTTGAATTTTGAACGGCATGCTAATCATCTCTGTTGACAGCTGCCGCTGCTGTCTTGCCCGCAGCCTAATTTGTCAAAGATTTTGTCTCGCAAAGTCCAGCTTTCGTCGCTGTTGTTTGTCTCTTGTAAGTTGCCCAGGGCTCTGCTACTGCTGGAGCCCAACATAGACCCGTAATAACACGGATTCCCTGTAATGTGTTACTATTCACAGATACTATGTCTCTGTCTGCTGTATTTGGTGACAAATATCTTGCTTATTAGCAAACAGTAGGCACGGGTGATTTGAATAGTTTGATATTTGAGAATGCTGATTTTCAAGCTCTCTGATACTGAGGACCTCCAAATATCCTAAAGAATTTATTACATATGTAATATCAATTCATGATGAAATTGAATAGGGTAGATGATATGAAGACTTGCAAATTATTGGATTGGCTTTTATATTCCTATTTTAAAGAGATAGTTCATCCAAAAATGAAAATTCAGTGATTATTTACTCAACCTTGTTTCAAACCAGTACTATATATTTAGAAGAATGTAGGAAACCTATAACCATTGACTCAACCAGACCACAACAAAAAACATTGGTTTTGAACAAGTCATGTGTGAAAATATGATGGCATTTTATATTTTAAGGTGAAATATGCAGGGTTTGTACGGGTGCTGGAAATCCTTGAAAATGCTTGAATTTTAATCAAGTGTTTTCAAGGTTTGAAAAGTGTTTAGATTTTGGATGAAGTGCTTGAAAATGTAATTGTGTTACTTTCATAATTCAACAATACTTTTTTTTAATTTGCGATCTTTGATTATGCAGTGGGAGAAGACAAAATACATGGAGATTACCACAAATTCAAAACAAAATAAATTGAAGAAGAAGGATAGATGACGCATTTAAAATGTGAATTAGGTTTAACACCCCATCAAAGGTTTTCCTTGGAATACTATACTATAGGATACTGTAACAAATAGCATCTGATATAAAGGTGATGGAGTGTGTATATTTATGTAAATATATACTTTGCCACAGTTGTAAAGTGGTGGAGAAAATCGAAAATGCACCTGGAAAGTGCTTGAAAAGTGCCAGGACCGTGTTAGCATCCTGACCCTTACCTTTGATGTAATGCAATACAATATTTTCTAGAAAATATTGGTGTTTATTTTTGTATATGTGCTGTTAAAAGTATTTTCTTTTTACTCTACAATTCTGTTTGTGAAATGCTTTTGACAGGGTAGTTCCTTGTCTTTATTTAATAGTCCTATTTTATAGAGGGTTGCAATACAAAAGTGAGGATAAATGCAAGCTTATTCCAAGAATTCCAAGCAAAGATGCAAAGGAAAATCAATCTGTTATATGTAAGTAGGGCAGAACAAATATGCAAAAAGCATCCCTTTTTCCTTCTCTCTGTTTTTCCTCAGACTTTGCCAGATTCAAAAGCATTGTTGTTTTATGTCATATGTTGAAGCTTAGATTATGGAGCAAGTTTTTGGGAACTCATGGGTGTGACATACATGTGTTTTGAGTTATTAAAACCTCCACTCCACCCTTTCAGAATTTCATCTTTTTTTTTTATGTGTAGTTCCATACAGTTAAAAGCTGTGTTAAGGCTTTCTATGAAACAATGTAACAATCCTGCTTGTCCTAAATTAAAAACAATCACTAAACTCTGCTATTGAGAAGTTGAATAGAAATTAAAAATCTGTTGGCTCTATGTCCTTTTTTTGTGTAATTCTGATGTTTGCACTCATCTGTTTTGCTTGAATGCAATACAAGAACACTCATTGCCAGTCATTTATCGGAGTATAGTTATTTCATAACGACCAGTAGCTGTCGGAACTAGCTAAGTGTATCATATGCACAGATATATGACTGTGGGGTAGCTGTTGATGTGATATGATGTGCTTCTTGTTTCTCAGGTACCCCTCCACATGCTGCATCCTCATCAAAGAAACCACGCAGTCGTGGCATTTTCCACAGCCTCTTCTGCTGCTTGTGTCATGATGAAACGGATCATGTGCCTGTCAATAATAACGCCCCACTGCTGGTGGAGGAGAATGGAACCATTTCTAAAGTAAGAGTTTGTGTTGGTTTTGGTAACTTGTACTTATTAGGATGTAGTTCTACCTCTCCACCCTGTACTCTCTAGATTTTTTCTGAACACTGGCCAGTTCGTGATTAACACGGGCGACAGCCACATGATCAGCTGTGATAGTGAGGAAACTGAAACCTCATGTTAGCTTTTGCGCAATTCTTTTCCTGTTTACGAGCTCTTACCGTTGAACAAGCCGTGGTATGTATTATGGTGTCTGCACAAATGCAGATTAGGTGAAGTTAAGTATGTTCATTTATTAAGCACAGTAAAGCTATCTCACTAAAACTCCCAACTAAATCAAAGCCTATAGGAAAATGTATATAAAAAATAGCCACTCTTGATTTTATTTAGCTAATTATTGGCGGGAATAAAAACATGGACAAACAGCTATGAGCAGATCTGGTATCAAGTCTCTGTTAGTGTCGGTTTCAGATTTATGCCTTACTTCAGCTTTTTATAGTGATTTGATACAGCAGGAGTTATTTGTCACGTCTCTGAAGCACCAAAATAAATCGGTAGGTGTCCTGAAGGCGGGCTGAGTGCAGGGTTCAGTAGAGTCTCAACCCCTCTGTCATGTCAACGTGCACATTGCTCCTGGTGTCTCAGGCAGGCTGTGGGCTCAACGAATCCCTTCAGCCTTGCGAGCCCCCTCTGCAAGCACAGATCTCTGACTCTTTTTGCAGGATCTCTAGAGAAAGCAAACCTATGGGAGAATGTTTGGAGTGTTTCCCTTCTTCTGACCTTTGCCGATGTTTTGGAAAACGGATGTCTTTTGTCGAAAGCAACATCACTAAATACTTGGAATCGTCTGCATTTTTTAAAAGCGAGCACGCTGAGGTAAACATGCCTGCTGAGCTGTGCTTTGGCCATTCAGAGGACTCTGGACAAGGAGATCCTAAAAAGGAAGACCAGTCTTTGGAACGTGCAGCTCAATCGTGCATTGAACAAGATACACCTATTGACCAAAGCACCATAAAGTTGCATGAAGTTGATGGACTTTGCATTGAAAATAGCCACATTAATGGTGAATTTTCAGATCAGTCTGGTTCATCTGGATACAGCTCTTTGTTGGACAGCTGCTCTGAGCACAGTGAGTCTTTTGAAACAAGTGGTTCTTCAGTTGACTTGGTTGAAATGAGCCAAAATGATGAACTTAGCATTACGTTTGATCCGAGCGATCAAAGTGAGTTTTCTGAACACGATGAAGAGCAGTTAACATTATCAGAGATTAGCCTAAGCGATTGCGAGTCCATTCAACAAGATGATGTAGAACAGATTGTTTTACCTGAGATGATACTAGATGATTGTGACTCTTTGGAGCAGCATCATGAAGAACAGTTAGATGCATCTGAGATGAGCCCAGATCTTTATGAGTTTGAGGGTTTTCAACAAGATGGAGAAGAAATTGATTTGTCTGAGATGAGCTTAGTTGATTGTGAGCCTTTTCATAAAGATGATGCAAAACAGGGAGATCTTAGTGATTTGTTTCAACAAGATCATGTGGAGCCTAATCTGTTAGATCCTTTAGATTATGAAACACTTTCTGAATGTGATGCAGAATATCAGGAACAGTACATAGAGTGTGAAAATGATAGTTCTGAAGACAGCCTATCTGAACAAAACTCTGCAGTTGAACTAGATTCTGAAGACTGCGAGACATCTAAACCGTCCGAGCCTAACAATCAAAACAAGCTTGATGAATACCATGCCACACATTTTGAATCCCCTGAACTGTGTCAAGACTCTAAAGTAAGTAAGCCATCTGACCACTGTGCGTCCCTTGTGGGCACGCAGCTTATGGGGCAAATGGACACCACTGATGATGGAGTTCTGCCTAACAGCCTAGATGATTGCACTTGTCCGTCTGGGACCTTTAACACCCTGTCTGAAGAACATCAAGATTGTGACCAACTCTCTGAGCACAGCGAATCTTCTGTGTGTTTTGAGGCTTTAGAACAGTGCACAAGCTGTGGAACGTACTTCAAGAAATGTGATGCCCGTGAACAATGCTCTCCCTCTGTGCCCACTGACAATTCTGAGAGGCCACATCAAAGCAGACTTGCAGAAAGCTGCCTAGAGTCATCACAAACACACAGCTCTCTTTTTCACAACTCTGAAGTAAACGAAGAGAATTTGCCTAATCGTAGTAGCAGAACTGATGTTAAGAAACCACCTGAGCCTGATGCCATGTTTTCTGGATCAATGGAAACCTTTGAGGCTCGCTGGCTGTCTCAATTTCTTACTGATCTTTTGAGACACAATCAGGAGAGTTTAAGTCAGGCTGCTGAAAACAGGGAGTCTAATGCAGAGGTAGAATCTACTGAAGTTATAGATTTAATGCAAGAAGTTCAACCTTTGGATAACCCTAGGAAGCTCTGTAGGAAGTGTGAAGAGCTGGAGGAGGGCGTATGTTGTAATGATGAATCTCCTCAACATTCTGATCTCCACTTAAGTGTGGACAACTCTCTGGATGCAGTGACCACAATAGCAAGTTCTTCAGATGAGTCGAGCGAAGAGGACTATGGCGACTGCTTGGATGGCAAAAGTCAAAGCTGCTCTGAAACTGATTCATTCAAGAGTTTTATTGATGAGTCTGAATCATTTGATATCTTCCCAGATCAACCATGTGATAAGGAAAACCTTCTTACAGAGGACGATGAGTCCTTGATTCAGAATGTGCAACCAGATGAAGGTAATAAGAACTGTGAGATGTATTCACAAGAAAAGTTAGATGCTTGTGAAGAAGCATGCGAGATTCATTCTGAAGAAGTTGCAGGAAAGGAAAGCAGTAAAACTTATGCTGAAGCTGTAGCATTCGGACTCACCACAGAATCTGATCAAATCCATGAAGTTGAAAATGAGCCTCGCTTGCCTGATTTTATGGATGAAGGATTCATGTTGTATTATGAGGGCAAGGACAATGAACTTTGCCTCAAAAATGAAGAGATTGCTGAAGACCAAATTTCTGGTGTTGCCACCGTTGACTGTTATGGACTTAAAGGGATTGAAAAAGATTTTGTCAATGTATCTGAAGATTACACAGGATTGTGTGCTGGAGAGGACACATTTCAAGCAGCAGATTCTTCATATTCACCAGATGAAGAGAGTACATTGTTGGAAAATGTGGCCAATCAGAATTTAACCAACAGATCAGAGAATGAAGGCAGCGTACAAGATCTCAGACCTGCAGATGAAATCGATGTTAATGGAGAGATTTGTCCTGACTTTGAAAATGAGGGAGCTCATGGACCTTGTTGTGGAGAGATTGAAACTACTGAAGATGAAGAAACATCTCTGTTTGGTTTTGAAGATCTTGTGGGATGTTCAGACGAAAGTGATGATGGTAAAGTGACACCAACTGAAGATCCACAGCTCTCTTGTACTATTGAGGAACTTTCAAACACAGAAACGAGTACTCTTTGTGTATCGGATAGTCTGGATACCGAGCTAAAAGACACCTCTGAGCTCCTTAATTCTCCTGCAATAGGTGGTGTGGCTGAGCAGACTAAGCCAAATGAAAAATTAGAGGAACTTATACACCAAGTTACAAGAAGTGGAGCATCCGAACAAGACACTATCTGTAAGTCTGACCAAAAAAAGACAGGTGAACAGTGTGATTCTTATGAGGACAGTGAATCATCTGAAGATGAAGAGTTCTCGGAAGACTGCGATTGTGAAATCTGTGTTCCGCCAACAGATGAGGTACATTTCTTTTAGTTGAGGATTTTGCTGATAGATTTTGGGAGTTAAAAGCATGTTGAAAAGTCTTTTCTATGCATTAATTTGATAGTCCAGCATAATTTAATAACAACATTATAGAAAACACATGTATTATTACTAATATTATCATGGCTTTGTTCAAATGAGCAGAAAATTTTCAAAAATAAATGTCACACATACACTTAAGGCATTAGTTTTGTTGGTGGAAAATGAACAACAATACAATTTGTAGCTTAATGCAGTTTTGTGGCAAACACCATAACCCTGGATCCCTGCAATTTGAATTTGTTTACTTGTTTCTATAGATTCTATTATCTTAGGTAACGCTGCTTTATAAAAACCAAAAATGTGTAACAAAATCAATGCCAAAAGTATTGAAATAAAAAGCTTGAAAAAATAATACACTGAAATAACAACTACTTGCATTTTATTGAGCCGAATAACTAGGGTTTGTATTTTTGGGTTCTGAAATGTAACATAAATGCTTATTTAAGCTGTAACTAAAAATACTCCAAACACATTTTCATACTTATATTCAATATTTCATATTCAACTATCAGATTTTACTTTTAAAATAATAAGTTCTGTTTAAAAATACGATGTATAACATTCAAACGGCAATTTTCAGTTCATTTTATTTCAGTTCAAAAATCTGCTTTTATAAATTCAGTGGCTCAAATTCAGCTGTTAATTTTCAACATTACATTAGGGCAGGAGTTCTCAACTTTTTCACTTCGGGGCCCACTTTTTTCTTTAATCAATTTTTGAAGGCCCACCTGTCTGACATTTTCTCTAAAATGTTTGTTTGAAATGCTCATTTAAAATATTTATTTATTAACATAAAACCTATTCAAAACAACAAATAAAAATATGTGCATATTCAAAGAGAACCACAGGTCAACAGGTAGATTGCAAAAGACCAGCTTCTGCTTTAAACTGGACTTACTGAATCTCTATTATTATGGTGAATATCTACTATATCTACTAAATAGTGCATTACTTTGATCATTTTAATATAGCATAATAATAATAATGAAATCCAAAAATTATAGTATAATATTGAGGATATAGTATTATAATATCTCGTGGCCCACCGGCAGGATCGCTGAGGCCCACTAGTTGAGAATCCCTGCATTAGGGCAAATATACATTTTCAAAAAATCTTATTCATTTTACTCATAATCATTTTATTACTTATAATGTCTAAAACATTGATATTAATATCAAATGCTACTTTTGTGCCTTTTCTCACCTATTTAGTGGTTTGAAAATCTTAAACTGGTCCATCTCCACCGGCTGGTGAAAAAGCAGCAGGATATCTTTCATCTGCAATCTAATGCTTTTTCTTTTTTTTCCTTTTTTTTTTTGCTGCAGTTCCCGGGTGCAATGTCGAATTTTAACAGCTGAATTTGAGTCACTGAATTTTTTGAAAGCTGATTTTTTTTTACTGAAATAAAATGAACTGAAAATTGCCAGTTGAATATTATACATCGTATTTTTAAACAACTGAATATTTTAGAAGTGAAATGTGGAAGTTGAATATGAAGTATTGCATTTATAAGTATTAAAATGTGTTTGGAGCATTTTTAGTTGAAATATTCACAGCTTAAATAAACAGCTATGTTAAATTTCAGGACCCAAAAATACAAACCACTGCAATTAAAATGCAAGCATTTTTTTTTGTTTGTGCTTTTCGACAAGGTTTTATTTCAATACTTTTGGCATTGATTTTGTTCCATACAAAAACGGTTGTGTGATTGGACAAAAAAATTGTGAATTTTTTTTTTTTTTTTTTTTTTTTTTTTTTTTTTTCTTCTGACTGATATTGTGATTTGATTAGCAACTTATCCTGTGAAGTCAAGCTTCATCTCAGTGTTCTTAATAATGTTTAACACACTTTAAATGAAAGGAGTGCAAGGAGTACATCATTTAACTATTGAATTTATTAACTGCCTATATAGTCATGCATTTATCTTGCATCTAATTTTAGTGTTTTCAAAATTGCAATAATCAATCATAGTTTTGATGATAATGAATATTTAAACCGGTAATACAGAAACGGTCTGGGCTTTGCTTTGTACAAAATTTACTGTGGTTTACGTTGAAACCAAGAATCATGGCAACACTAGACGAGTATTAAAGATTTAGCTTGGTTACGAATGCATTACTGTTTTAAGTTGCCAAACATTCTTGGCATAATTTTCCACATCTTAATTAGTATGAAGTAAGTAGCAACAGAACTAAAATAGGACTCCATGCTGGGTTCTTGTTCCATGTCATATGCTATGTTATTTAAATCAGAGTCAACTGTACACTTTCTGACTTGGAAATGAATCCGGAAGAGCCTGTAGGTCTTGAGATGCTCATGCTGTAAGCGTAGTTAGTTTCAGACAGTGTGTGCACTGTGTACTTTCTGATGAAGAACTGCAATCGCAAACCGCAGCTGCAGTCAGTCACTTGATCATCTACTGCTCATGGAATGCTAGTGCTAAAAGAACTACCTTATGCCCCCTTATGGATAGTCAAGTCTATTACTAATACACCCACTTCAGGATGGACTGTTTGACCAGAATTGCATCATGGTGCATGTGAATTATTATTATTATTATTATTATTATTATTATTATTATTATTATTATTATTATTATTATTATTATTATTATTATTATTATTATTGGACAGCACGGTGGCTCAGTGGTTAGCATTGTGGCCTAACAGCAAGAAGTTTGCTGGTGCAAGTCACGGCTAGGCCAGTTGGCATTTCTGTGTGAAGTTTGCATTTTCTTCGCATGTTGGCGTAGGTTTCCTCCGAGTGTTCCGGTTTCCCCCACAGTCCAAAGACATGCTGTGATGTTTCCCAGTACTGGGTTGCAGCTGAAAGGGCATCCGGTGTGTAAAACATATGCTCGAATAGTTGATGTTTAATTCCGCTGTGGCGACCTCTGAAATAGAGACTAAGGAAAAATTTTTTATTATTAGTATTATGTAAGCAAGGGTATATTAAATTATTCAAAATAAATGTTGTTCATTTGAACTTTATATTTATTAAATATTCTTTTCATTGTTCTTGGTAATACTATTATTGTTAATATTGTTTTAATAATGATAATAGAGATGTCCCGACCAGGTTTTTTGCCTATGAGTCGGAGTTATTTGATTTTGAGTATCTACCGATACCAAACCTGAACCGTTATTTCTATGATGCATTAAAAAAAATTAAGAAGAGGGAAGAAACAGATCCAGGATGGTCCTTATTTTTTTATTAAATTCACCTTATTTTAACATTCAACAACTCTGTTAACAAACAAAGCACTTCTGTGAGGTATCTTGAACAATCAAGTAAAAAATAACAGAAATTCTTCACTTTTGGACTTTAGTGCAACAGTAAATATATATAAAAAATCTAATATAAAAACAAATAGTACCCCAACTTGAAACACCCAGCTGCCAATCCCAAGGTTACATATCTCACAATGTTGGCAATGACAAAGTTGTCGTCATCAACTTTAATTCCTCCAGACCGCAGACATACTTTCTCCTTCAAGCTGCTTCGGTGTTGCACGCGTTGCTGTTTCTATGTGAAGTCAAGAATGAGGTCTAACTTTGTGCTTTGTGCATAACTATAGATGTGATTTAAAAAAATTGAATCTATATATATATATATATATATATATATATATATATATATATATATATATATATATATATATATATATATATATATATATATATATATATATATATATATATATATATATATATATATATATATATATATATATATATATATACGATCGAGTCTGAAACTGCGTGATCGTTCCCGATTTCCGTTAACGTGATCTGATCTGGACATCCCTAAATGATGATAATAATAATAACAATACTACATGCTTACTGAGCACAAAATAAGCAAACTGAAATGATTTATAATGGATTATAACATGTGACACTAAAGTCTAAAGTAATGCTAAAAATACAGATTTGCCATCACAACAAAAATAAATAATTTAGAAATATATTAAACTGAAAACATGTGAAATGGTATAATAATTTATATTGCTGCATTTTTGGATGCAATTAAATAAATGCAGCCTTAATAAGCAAGAAACTTGTAAAAATCTTACTGACCCTAAAGTTTTTGAGATCTTAGGATTGATTTCAGTATAGCAAAGTATATAGTCATTCACTCAATTCAGTTTTTTTGCCTCCCATGTGGCACAAATGGGATAAGGCTCATGTACTTGTAAACAGGAAATATATCACATGGATTCTGATAAACTCAGATCTGTTTCAGGCCTCATTCATATGTGGAAGTAAGCGAAACAAAAATGAATGCAGATATACTAATGAACTTATACTATCCATTTTAGTAATCATAGTTAGCTCTAGTTTTAGTGCAGTTGTTGCTTGCTTTTTCTCATATTCTGGACACGTCAAATATATTTACAGTTTTCCACGTGACTTTACAGCTTTGCACGTGAAGAACTTGAAACCGCTCTGTCCACTGATAGCTCCTCATATAAACATATAGAATATCAAATAAAATCTTTGCCGGTTGACACATTTTACTGTCTGCAATACTGTACATACCTTCATAGCGACCAGCTGTACACGTATTACTAATAAAACTAGATTTCTTGTCTACTAACACACTAGAGGAGACTTCTTAATGTTTCTTATGTGCAAGTTGTATGTTCTTATAGGTAATGCACTTAATGTGTACTGTGTTTTAACTGTTAAACAGCTTCTTGTTTCAAATGCCATCTTGGCTAATTATTTACCTATGTCCTTGAACTTTTATTACAGGTCCCAGCCAAACCACTTCTTCCACAGATAAAGTCTAAAGATGTAGGGAAGATCTGCGTAGTAATTGATCTGGATGAAACACTAGTCCACAGTTCATTCAAGGTAGGCCAATGTGTTGAGCTCTTTTATTTTTTCTATTGGTTTATAGCTGGCAGCAGGTGTGAATGTATATCATGCTGTTGGCAACACAGCTAACCTTATCATGGCTATGGATACACTTGAGTCAAGCAATATTGCAAGTGTTAAGCAATATTGCAAGTGTTTACATCAAAATCTTGAAACTCGAGTCATTTATTTAATCCTAAAATGCTTTCTCTTGTCCAGGCTCAAATGTTTAGGTTACTCAAATAAAAATTAGGTGAAATTTTACTCATGTTGTGAACTTTTCTTTTAATTTCTAAGCATTTCTTTTGTAAAATATGTTGTGAATATTTCATTTTTTCCAGTTTTTGTTACATAATTATATTCAGTGGAGTCCCCTTTTGTTTTTGACTTTCATTGAACAGAATTTTTTGAAGTGCGTGCGTGCGTGCGTGCGTGCGTGCTTGCGTGCGTGCGTGCGTGCGTGCGTGCGTGCGTGTGTTTTGGAACAAAATAAGGGTGAGCAATTTTGATAGCTTTTACAGTTTTTGAGTTAAACATTTCTTTAATTTATTATTCAATTATTCTATGCTTTTTATTCAATCAAATGTAAATCACTACACTGTACCAGATAACTTTGGTGCTGTGACCAAATTTCTTCAAATGACAAGTAATGAAGAAGCTCTTCCCTCTTCCTGATGTATGACATTTTGATTTTAATTAAGAATTGAAACAAATGAGATTGACCATTTGTTTCAAAATGTTACTCAACAAATTGTGAACACATGAAATGATTGAATATTTTAAAGGTGCTGTATGTACATTTTTGACTTTTCTAAAGCATAAAAATATCATAATCTGTTTGCAGATATTTAAGAAACATGCTGAATGAGACGCAAATTCAGGGGTGGTTATTAATTGGCAAATAATATAAATATTACGAACCTAAAAATTAGGTGAGCAGTTTACATTGTAGCCCTGTGTCCTAACAACATGCTACATGATGAGATTTGCATTGATAAGCAATTTGGCTGTTTGTACCAGACGAAATATGATAGAAATTTATATACAGCCATTCAGAAGCACAAAATAGTGCACTCACTGCAGTCCAATGAATTGGTAAGGTTTATAATCGAATTAATACATATTACACCTCTTCAACATTTTTAAATGAAGACGCTGAATCACTGATATGTATTGGCTTGCACTGATCGCAGTTCTAAAGTTCAATTTCAAACAGTTTATTTTATTTTCAGGATCTAAGGTGAAGGATCTGTGCTGCTTTCAGAAGTATGACAATAAATCTAATGTAAAATGGCATTCAAACTCGCATTATTAGCATTTAATACTGAATAAAGCACATGAGGTGTACCTGAGATGATCATTGTCAGTTTTATGTTGTTTAGCTACAAGAAATAAAAGCTTTAAAAAAAATAATAATTTCAGGTATTGGTTAGCACAAACACTCCTTTTAATATGGAAAATATTCCTTCTATCGCATGTCAGTTCTTTTATTTAGAACTCGATTTAAATCAGCCTTTAGGCTCGATAGACAGCCATTCTCCTGTGTCATCAATCTGGCAACCTGCACTTGTGTGTGTTTTGAACCAGGAATGCAATACCTAGTTCAACCACTGGGGGTCAAACTTGCATACTACACCTTTGAAGAGCAAGAATTTAAGAATCATTAAACTGATGAAGGCACACAGCCGAAACGTTTGTTTTTTTTCTTTTCTCCTGCTTGCGGAATTGCCAGGATTTCATAATTACTTGAATGGTCATTCAGACCGTCCATATAAGACTGTACTAAATTCAATTTGACATCTAATATTCACATTCAAAGCTTCTATAAAGATTTTAGAATTAAGCTTTGAAGGTCTATTGTCATATTTTAGTCATAGAAACCAGAAAAAGTATTAGAGGATGTGGTCAAATTGACCGTTATGGCTATTCAAAGTAGAAATACTCTTTTAATTTATTAAAATGACAAAAACTAATAAAAAAGGGTTTTATTTTAACAAAGTTGTTAAATTACATAAATTTAAAAAGTAAGAAAAAGTTCTAGTTTAAATATGCGTAATTATTTCATCATGTTAATTTCCCAGAAAAGTGTAAAACTCTGTGGGTGTGACTTTTTGTTTTTAGCAGTGCAAAATAAAAACTCAACAAGTGCCATGGTTTAGGACAAGACCTTTGCTTGGAGATGCATGTAATCTAGTTAACCATTTGAAATACCAATTGGTTACAGCAGTCCAGAATATTTTGATGCACATTTTGTAGACTGTTTGAAACTATTACAATATGTCAGCATAAACTAATGTAGTTCACAATGTAATAATGTTTTTTGAGTGCATGCACTGTCCAGCATCATGCTTGACAGCTAAGAACAAAAGAGGAAGTGTGTTTGCAACTCACCCTTTGCAAAATGTACTTTTTTATATATTAGACACACGAGTTATATTAAAATGTATAACTAAGAGTTATCAAATGCAAGTAAGCTTATTTGAGCAGCCAGTGATTGTGTTTTAAGGAGATTTTTTTGCACATGCATGCACTGTAAATAATGGCTATGCATGATTTGATTCAGAATGAAAGATTTGTTTCTCTTGCTGAATGACATCATAAAGACACTATGTGCAAAATTTGGGGAAGCCAGAAAGAAAAAAAAAAGTTTCCTCATGAGAGTGTCAGCTGCAACACTGCTGTTGACTTTGACTGTCCATTATACTAAAAAAGGGAAAGTCTATTGAGTGAATTAATTAAAAGCGGTGTTTTGTTGTTAATGCAAATGTTTCAGAGAAATCACTGTTATAGTAGTTTATCCACAAACTCCAAAAAATACTTTTTTCAAAGAGATTTCAGATTTTGAGCCTGCATCAAAATATTAAAATATCTTTTAAAAAAATTATTTTTAGTGATCAAATACCATTTAAGTGAATTTAAATATGTTACCTGACCAAAGTCTTGCCGACTATACAAGTTTTAGGAACAACAAATAATAACTTGACTTCTAGCTGATCATTTGGTATCAGAAGTGGCTTACTGTATATGAAAGACAAAGGCCTCTAGATTTTGCTTATTTTACCAAAATAAAATATGATCATACCTTGATTTTGAATTATTTAATTAGGACAGTAAGGTCTGACTTTGCTTAGATAAAAGTCTTGTCACTTAACAAAAATAATATACAGTATAGAATATAAAGTCTTGGTGCAGTGGAAAAAGAATTGTATATGACTCCCATGAGCTTGGAGGACTGCATCTATACATCTCTGCAATGACTCAAATAACTTCCTAATAAAGTCATCTGGAATGGCAAAGAAAGCATTCTTGCAGGACTCCCAGAGTTCATCAAGATTCTTTGGATTCATCATCAATGTCTCCTCCATCTTACCCCAGACATGCTCAATAATGTTACTGTCTGGTGACTAAGCTGGCCAATCCTGGAGCACCATGACCTTCCTTGCTTTCAGGAACTTTGATGTGGAGGCTGAAGTATGAGAAGGAGCACTATCCTGCTGAAGAATTTGAAGGTTTGTAATGCAATGGGCAGCACTAATGTCTTGATATCTCAGGCTGTTTGTGTTGTCATCCACCATACTGAATGCAACCCCAAACCATGACTTTTTTCTTTACCAAACTTGACTGATTTTTGTGAGAATCTTGGGTCCATGTGGGGCAGTATTTGTGATGATTGGGATGCAGTTCAACAGATGATTCATCAGAAAAGTCTACCTTCTGCCACTTTTCCAAATGATCAACTAGAAGTCAAGTTATTATTATTTGTTGATCTTACAACTGGGATCGATGACAAGACTTTTGTCAGGTTGTGTACATAGAAAACATTATAAATGCAAAAATGTCCACTTTTAATTAACTTCAGCTTGTTTAAAATCTAAATTGTGGGTGAAACAATTCTCCATCATCATTCAGTGTACAGTAAGAGATATATTTATTGTACTTATTGAAATGTATGAAGTGATCATACACATTTTTATGTAAAAAATAATCAATGTCTTGCTGACTAATGAGTGAAACTTTGTGGTTTAAGGGATCTCTGCAAAGTATAAAGATTAGGAATGACAATTAATACATATTTTTGGTGTTCGGCTGTAATGCATAAAATACTATCATCAGATTATTTTAGATATTTTAATATGGCTGACAAAATAATTCGATTTTAGTATATTTTAATGTATAATTTATTGATAAATTGAGTGACAGATTAGTGGTTGTGTTCTCTGAAATAAACTTTATAAGGCTTTAGAAGAGAATTTTCTGTCAATTCAAATGAATAGCTGAAAAACTAAATAAATTTGTCATAAAAGCTTTTTTTGAAGGTTACCAGCTGTTGTGATGACATTTTCATTAAGGATTAGTACAAAGAAATATTTTGTGTTTCACTGAAAATGAACAGCATGCAGATGGACAGTCATACAGGAATAAATTGATTCAATAATTAATGATGTTTTCATGTTCATGGAGAACTCTTGCTTTTAAAGAGAGTAAAACAAGCATGGTCTTAAAGAACTGGACACCTTAATGTTGCTTCATGTAGTTGCAAATGTAGGTCACACTGTCCTGATGTCTCTGTAACACATAAACGTGATTATCTCAACATTTGAGATTGAGTTTCTGGACCTATCTAAATATCACTCACAGGCTGTGTGGCAATGTTGTGAAAATGATTGGAATCCGCTAGATATTTACACCTCATGTCAGTCATTGACCTAGTCGCCTGTAAAATAGATTTATATGATTTTTTTTCCCTCTGCTTCCAGCACGTAAATCTGTTTGTTGTTTTTTCTTTTCCCAGCCAGTAAACAATGCTGACTTTATCATTCCAGTGGAAATTGATGGAACGGTACATCAGGTGAGCACAACCTGTTCTCATGCATGTTTGGTCACTGATGAGTTGAAGGTGATGACTTTAGCTGTAGAGTGACACATAATTAAGCTTATGTGTACTGCTCTCTCAGGCAAGAAAAGTGTTGATTTATTGCGGGGTGTTTGATGCCAGTATCTTTAAATTATATTGACCCTTTATGTGCTAAAAGATACCTTTTTCTTTAATAAAAAATATTTAAAGTTTGTTTGGTGCACCTTTTAGTACCAGGCTAGACCCAATTTTGTCAAAACTGCCTTATTTCTTTGTGCTAGATTCAAAAAGGTGCTGGAAACATTCCTTAGAGATTTAGTATATATTGACTAGGGGTGTAACGGATCATGGTTCGTAATTCGTTACAGTTGCAGAGAGATCACCTCTCGTATTATTCAAAACACATGTTTGAAAGCATTTAGGCTTTCCTGTAAAATGTAATGATGACGGAAGAAGTTGTAGTAGGTTATTCGGAATGTTGAGGGTTTCTTAGGTTATTAAAGGTGTTTTCTGTCACTACTTGTTTAGCCTGCATTAATGCATTTAGTGTAAGCTGCACAATTAATTATTAAAAGATTGGGATCTCAACACCCACGCAACATAAATTTATAAATGATGGTGATTTGCATATTCAGTCTTTAGTTGTTTGAGTTAGGAAGTTACAAACTGTCAACTAACACAGAAGTACTGGGATAACAGTTTGTAGCTTAGATAAAACCTCTGATGTTTATGGTAAAAATTACAATCATCATTGTATGCATTTAACGACGCTCAAAAATAAAAGTTGTAGGGAGCAATTACATTATTTAACCAATAGGTGGCGACAACCAGTAATCAAAAAATATGCCATTGAATAATTCTTCAAAAATGATCCATCTTGCAATGAAACGTGAAGTTTTATGAGTGAATAACTGAATCATTTATTAAATGATGAGACTAATTATACATTTAAATATACATTTTGTGCTAAAAATACACTTTATACATTTAGTGTTATCAGCAACAGTCGTAGTGACAGTAAATTTTTCACAGTACTGAGTAATTTACTAATTATTTTTATTCAGCTGATTATTTCTTCTTTTTATTTTTAATAAAATTACAGCTTCTAAGTTCTGTTTGTTAAAACCAAAAGTGTCTTGCAGTACTGTTTTTGTAACAAATGGAAAGCAAATGACATTTGTCATCTCCACTTTTTGGCTCATCCGAAAAATGGTCCAATCTGTGACTAAAAAACTATAATGTGATCCGAACTGTGAGATTTGTGATCTGTTACACCACTAATATTGACATGAGCATCACACAGTTGTTGCAAACTTGTTGGCTGCATATCCATGATTCAAATCTCCCGTTTCAACATTTTTCAAAGTTGCTCCAATTGCTTTGAGATCTTAGGATTGATGACGTTTGAGTATAATGAAGTCATGCACTTACATTTCAAGGTCCAAGTGAACCAATCCATATTTTTTCCTTTTCTCTCATGTGGCACAAATGGGATAAGGCCCATGTACTTGTAAGCAGGAAATATATCACATGGATTCATATAAACTCAGATCGGTTTCAGGGCTCATTCATATGTGGAAATAAGTTTGATGTGAATGTGATATGTGCATTCGCATCTGCAGTGTAAGCCTGTAGATCAGATATTCACCTGTCAATGTGAATCATTTGGTATTGAAAAATGGTAGGGAATGACGTCAACTCTGATGCTGAGATTTCAGAACAGAGTCCTGCGTGGGAGGGAGAGAGAGCATCTGTTGTATATGCAATATGAAACTATTGCGTGCATCAAGTGAACAAACTACTGTATTTCAGTGAAGTTGTGCATGAATCACACCACCTGGACATGACATTTAAATGCTTACTGCTCAAAAAAGCCTAGATTAAAGCACAGCATGTAATTTTCATCACTAGAGGGTGCGAATTAACAACAAACAAAGTTGTAATTTGTTGACACTGTGTGTGGAATCATGTGAGTTGTGGTCTTCAATATATCCTATGGGACTTTTGTTCATGGTTGAGCTAAAGTATTCAACACTTATTATCATGCTATATGAACAGAGTAAGACTGAAAGCCATGTGAAGAAGTAAGGATTCTTCCCAGCGTCTTTGATAGCCGCTCAGGTACACAAATCCACACAAACTTACATCGCACTTACCTGTAATATTCCCTCTGTGCGCTGCAGATACAGAGTGCATGTCTCATCTCACTGCATCTAGTCATTTCCTCCACTAATCCATCTTCCCTTTGGTTACATTGAGCATACATTTACATACACCTTGTCTTTGTGTCTTTGTCGGTACCATTGTATTTTGTGTTTGGGTAAAGCCATCATGACTGGTCTTCCTGTTTCAGGAGAGAATGTTTATGACATGAGTTATTTGTATTTATGTTATATGATCGTGTATCTGTTTAGCAGATGTAATGATTATGTTGAGGTTAATGCCACTTAGGGGATTGAAAGGAAAAGTAGGAGGAATGATACTTGCCTATTATTGGTATGTCCCAATTGAGGGGCGGAGTCGGGGCTATTCAAGCGGATGCCAGACTCAAGACATTGGTCAGTTTACTTGGTTAGTGAGTGTGTTGTGGCAGAACCGTGAGCAATTCTCTTTGTGTTGGATACTCTTATATATTGTAGATATAGTTTATATATATTTTTTGTGTTGTATAAAGTCTTTATATTTTGTTTTGTTATTTTGAAACTTTGTATTTTTGATGTACAGTTGAAGTCAGAATTATTAGCCCCCCTTTGATTTTTTTTTCTTTTTTAAATATTTCCCAAATGATGTTTATAGAGTTAATAGAGCAAGGAAATTTTCATAGTATGTTTGATAATATTTTTTTCTTATTTGTTTTATTCGGTCAGAATAAAAGCAGTTTTAAAATTTTTTTAAATCCATTTTAAGGTCAAAATCATTAGCCCCTTTAAGCTATTTTTTTTCTTCGATAGTCTACAGAACAAACCATCGTTATACAACAACTTGCCTAATTACCCTAACCTGCCTAGTTAACCTAATTAACCTAGTTAAATGTCACTTTAAGCTGTATAGAAGTGTTTTGTAATATATCTAGTAAAATATTATTTACTGTCATCATGACAAAGATAAAATAAATCAGTTATTAGAAATGAGTTATTAAAACTATTATGTTTAGAAATGTGTTAAAAAAAATCTTCTCTCCGTTAAACAGAAATTGGGGAAAAAATAAACGGGGGCTAATAATTCTGACTTCAACTGTACATACCTTTTTGGTTTGGGGTCACTGTACATAACTTTGCACTGGACATTTTAACATCATTCTTATAAATAAATACCACCATTTTTTACACTTCCGGGATAGGGCCATTGTTTGTGAATGGTTTAATTTTTAGGATTTTTAATTTTTTTTTTGTTTGGTGTCAGACATCCCACGGCTGGTAGTGGACCCACTCTGGAAAAACTATGTTATTATGGCTTCACAGTTTGTGATTGCACTGTCGAAGCAAAATGAGGCTCAATAACCAATTGCTGATGAGTAACGAGCATGATGTGGCACAAAAGCAGTGGAGCTTTAATTATGACAGTGCATCACTTCTAGTCCTTTTGCTCATGATCACGTGGAAACGCAATGTTTTATTATACTAAAAACATTTTAAGGCTCTTTTATAATGCCGCTCTGTGCAGTCTAATAAGACACACGACAAATTAAAGTGTATTTTATGCTTCCCTTTTTATATAAAAAATAAATCTGAAATGAAGGGTTTGTGATGTCATTAGCATCGTGACGGGTTAGAATTAAAATTAAAATGGCTAAAACTATATAAAATGGCTTCTTTCTCTGGATTTAACATTCTTTAAACATTTAGGATAATGTAACTACACAAATCAGCAAAATATATATAACTGTTATAGTGGTTATTTATTATTTTATTGAAACATTGCAAATGGTATGTGGTATGTGTTAAGATGGCCAAATATAAACTTCTTTTTTTTTCTCATTTGTAAACTGTAAATCAACTTGTCAAAAATATGTTTAGAGAGAGAGAGAGACTTTACACAATGCTTAAGGATGCTATTCACATAGGGAAAAAAGTCCAAAACCTATATTAAATCCTGCAAGTAGATTAAATGCAGGAATTGAGCAAAGAATGCACTTTATTATCACAGCTATCTCTCAGTGTCTGTGGGTGCTTTTTCCTTTGGTTTTTACCATGTGTAGTGTATTTACAGATATCGAACACAAGTCACTTTTAATATAAGATGCAATCAGGAAGCCAAAAACTTGGATACAGTCACAACATCTGAATTGGTCATCAAGATCTGCAGTGTAAATGCAGCCTTTGTAACATTTTTCTTCTGGAAGCAGCTATCACAAGATGGGTATACTGCGGTCTTACAGGGATGAACATGGCCAGCCAAAATACTCAACTAGGTTGTGTCATTTAAACAATGCTAAATTGGTACCAAGCGGCCCAAAAAAAACCTTCCACATCATCACACCATCAGGATGGATCCATGCATTTTATGTTGTTTACACCATATTATGACCTTTCATCTGAATGTCACAGCAGAAATCGAGACTCATCTGAGCAGGTATCCCTTTCCCAATCTTAGGATTCCAATTTTGGTGAGCCCATCCAAATTGGAGCCTCAGTTTCCTGTTTTTAGCTGACATAAGTGAAACCCAGTGTGGTCTTCTGCTGCTGTAGCTCATCTAATTGAAGGTTTGACATGCACACCTTGTTTGAAAAGCCTGGGACACACCAAGCAGACGTCAAAGAACTAGCAGTGATGACAATCGACTTGACACCTCACGTCTGCTGCCGCTGGTCCTGTCTGGACCAAAAAAGCTGCTTATAAACACACCAAACGGATGACAGCAGACTGAAACGAGAATGGACATCTGGGTTCTTTGTGTCCTTTTCTTGTCATTTCCTTTTCCATTTTTCACTTCAGTTAATCAGAATGCTCACCGGTGGCCAACACTGATTCTACATGCTGAATCAGGCAAACTGATTCAGACATAAGCCTGACGAGTGAAGTCACTAAAATTAGCCTCACAAATGGCTAGATGCTGGTCTTATTGAGTGGTGTATTTTAGTTACTTGTGCCTTTTTATAATGTCAAGCCAGTCTGGAAAACACACTCATTCACCTCACTGACACATTAACCCACACAAACACTGTGATTTTTATGAAGTGGGCTTGACAAACCACCTGTAGAAACTCCTACTCTTACTCTAGCACTAAATTCTCTGAGCAAAAACTAGTTGATTTGTATAATTAGCACTTCTTGTGTGTATTGCCTCTTCTTGTTGAATCACTGAATGCCGCCTCTATTGTTGTAAGTTGCCTTGCACAAATGCGTCTGCTAAATGACTAAATCTAAATGTGACATTCAGCTCTGAAATCAACATGGCATTTTCACCCACAGAACTGCTGCTCACTAGAAATATTATCTTTTTATGATTATTCTCTGTAAACTCTGGTTGTATTTGAAAATTCCAGTAGATCAGCAGTTTCTGAAATCTTTACACTAGCTCATCTGGCTCCAACAACTAAACCACTTTCAGTATGACTTAAATTACATTTCTTCTCCATTTCTTTATCCCAGTTTTAAACTTCAGCAGGTTGTCTTGACTCACGTCTACATGACTAAACCTATCAAATTTGTGCTTTGTGATTGGCTAATAATAATAATAGTTCCTTACATTTATGTAGCACTTTTCTGGACATTCAAAGTGCTTTACACATTGGGGGAAATCTCATCCACCCCCAGTGTGCAGCATCCACCTGGATGACGTGACCACAGCCGCATTGTGCCAGACCGCACACCAGCTGATTGGTGGAGACCAGACAGAGTGATGAAGCCAAATATGTTATGGGGATAGTTTAGAAGGCCATGATGTACAGATGCCAGTGAGCAAATCTGGCCAGGAATGCTGGGGTTAAACCTCTACTCTTTTTCGAAGGACATCCTGGGATTTTTAACGACCACAGAGACTAAGAACCTCAGTTAATGTCTCGTCTGAAAGACAGCGCTCACTGAGCAGTATAGAGTCCCCATCAATATATTGGGGTGTTAGGACCTACACAGACCGCAGGGTGAGTGACCCCTGTTGGTCTCCCTAACATCACTTCAGGCAGCAAACTAGCTTTCCCATGTGGTCTCCCATCCAGGTACTGACCAGACACAGCCCTGCTTGGCTTCAATGTGAGTTGCAGAGACCTAGCTGCCGGCATTATTATTACATTTTTAATATTAACTAGAAGTCTAACAACAAAAATTTAAACCTGATGAAGGCTTTTCTACAAGTACATCTGACTTTTTCCCTCCAGGTTTTTATGACCCCTGAGAACCCTTTTGAATTTTCACTGGATTAAAAATGTCGATCACTATGTATTTTTATGTTTTAGCAGTAGTTGACACTTGTAGCTAATCACACACAGGAATGCAATGTTGACTGAGGCATTTAAACAAGGCTGTCAGTACCTTTGCTAATTAGATGAATGTGTAACTCAGAATGTCATGAAACAATATGTGAAACTATGAAATTTTGTTGTCTCTGCTTTGTTGATTATAATAGTAGTGTTTTTTTTTTGTTGCTTGCTTGTTTAAACAAGTACATACATAAAAATGGCATGTTTTCAAAAAAAGTATTCGTTATACCACATATTGCTTTTTTTTTTTAAATACTATTTTATTTTTATTGAGGGTGCTACAATGGGTTTGTTGTTCAAAAATAGTATTTTTAATATATATGTTCCATCTGAAATACTTATAAATCTTGAAATACTTAATAAAATATTTGATATCTGCTTTGTGCTCTGATTGGCTGCCTATCTGAGGCAATGTATTGTGATTGGACAAACAACCAAAGCGTGTCTTTTACCATAATTTTTAATTTCAGCCAGACCATTTTAAACCTAATCAGTCAATAACGGTGTCTAATAATAACAAATAACTTGACGAAGCATCATTTTAAATGTAACTTTTAACTATGATTGGTATCAAGAAAGTTATGTTTGTCAGACTCATGTGACCTCTATTATTTGTCTGTCTTCTGTTGCACAGTGTTGAAACATTTTCTCCTCTGTTTACGTATTGCCGTTTAACACGGGTGTGCTACCTGACAGTACCGCTGGCATCTCAGCTGACGGTTCAGAGCAGCAGGCAGCTATTTCTGTGTCCTGACGAAATGGAGAAACCCTGGCCTGCTTCTGAGAAATTCTTGGCTATCAATCACTTCTCAGAGTGTCTCTTACTCTCTCAGGCTGTGACAGCACCATGTCTTGGCCCTTTAAAGGCCAACAGCACCAGTTACACCAGCAGACTGAAGACATCTGACAGACAAGGCTTTGGCCTGGTTCAAGTAATCCAGGATAGGCTTGTGATGTCCGGAAAGCCTATTCGGGATGACTTGGTTCAGGAATGAGACCACCAGCATCATAAATGAGTTTGGCTGACCTACTTGTTAGAGTAAAACAACCCGCTTTATTGCTTCTCTTAAAACAGGGTTTATCGTTCTATGATCACATAAAGATCATCGTTATATGAAGCAACGATATCAAGATGCAGGCTTATATAAATCTTATTTATTTAGTAATATATCTTAGCTGTATCAGCGCAGACATTTTAAGAATTTGACCTGGTTCAGTTTTTCTCACGTGCTGGTTTCCCTACTTCAGATGCTAGCTGGCTGTGAGTTTAATTCTTTTAACTAATAACACGATTTTAACGTTTGTTTGTTTTTTTTCTGGCCTGTTTTCTGTAGGTGTACGTGTTGAAGAGACCTCATGTTGACGAGTTCCTTAAGCGCATGGGGGAACTGTTTGAGTGCGTGTTATTCACTGCAAGCTTAGCCAAGGTAAGACTAAGAAATGCTAATTGTTTTTTGCACCATGCAAGGCATTTAATGTTATGATTATTAATAAATAGGATTTGACATCACTTACTGTAGGAATCAGTTTTATAGTTTGATTACAGGGTTCCCGCAGTACCAAAAATATTCTGACATATTAAAATAGATAATAATTATATAACTAAAAAATTTTTATAGAATTACAACAAAAACAAACACTTGGACATTTTTTCACTTTTATAATGATGATCCTTTATTAATTCATGGCACTTGTTTATGGCGGCAAATCAATGCCAATATTAATCGAGCGCAGCGGTGATGTTTGCGCGCGAGGAGAAGTGAACCGTGAGCAGATTACAGATCTACACGCGAGAAAACTACAGCTCGCGAGCGCACAGGGGATCTTCACGCGCGCGCTCAACTGATCCAGCGCGAAGAAAACAAGTCCCGCGCGCGCACCTCATCATCTGTGCGCACGATGTACGCTCTCGCGAGCGAGGTCATGCCTACAGCGCGCGCGCGCGATCAGTTCTCTCCGCTCGTTTGCTGGTTCTTCTCTCTGCTCGCGCGAAACATTTTGCAATTTTGTCAGTCCTGGGGCGGGACTTGGTTCACTTGTTATCTCTAGCGCTATTGGCTACTCTACCTTTCCGGAAGTTAGCCGGGATTGGACGCCGATTAAACGACGAACCATAATTCACGTGATCTTATCATCACCTTAACAAACATGGCTTCAACGACCAGCACGTAAGTAATCATTTCATTTATTATGAAAATTATTGCCTTTGTTAGAAAAGGTAGTTATTAGAAACTTTATTAACAGGCGCCCTACTGACACATTGTCTTGTTAAATCAACTAATCTACTTAATCTTTAATTTATATTTAATTTACAGAAAGCTAATTAAATTTTTTATTATGCTAACTTTGTAGTCAAAGTATCAATACTTCATCAATATATGCAATTGCACCATTGAAGGTAGTAAAACTACATTATTCACAAACTAGTGTATACTTTATATTTGGTATTCTGCTCAAATAAAGTATATAGCATTGCACACTGTATTTTTTCTTTCACATTTAAGTTTTCATTATATAAATTTTGTTTAGAGGGAGCACTGCAAAAAATGCTTTTCTTGTTTAGATTTTGTCTTGTTTCTAGAATAAATATCTAAAATCTCTCATCAAGAAGAATTTTCTTGACGAGCAAAACATATTGTCTTGTTTTGAGAAATAATATGCCAATGTGAGTTTTTCCTTAAAACAAGCAAAATAATCTGCCAATGGGGTAAGCAAATTAATCTTGTTTTTTCTTTTGACGCAAGATTATTTTGCTTACCCCATTGGCAAAAACTCAATTAATATTAACATATTATTTCTCAAAACAAGACAATATGTTTTGCTTGTCAAGAAAATTCTCCTTGAATGTGAAAGAAAAAATACAGTGTGCAATGCTATATACTTTATTTGAGCAGAATACCAAATATAAAGTATACACTAGTTTGTGAATAATGTAGTTTTACTACCTTCAATGGTGCAATTGCATATATTGATGAAGTATTGATACTTTGACCACAAAGTTGCTTTGTGTAAATTAAATATAAATTAAAGATTAAGTAGATTAGTTGATTTAACAAGACAATGTGTCAGTAAACAGGTCGCCTGTTAATAAAGTTTCTAATAACTACCTTTTCTAACAAAGGCAATAATTTTCATAATAAATGAAATGATTACTTACGTGCTGGTCCGTTGAAGCCATGTTTGTTAAGGTGATGATTTTTTAAAATATTTTATTTATTTATTTTTTTTTATTATTTATTAATATAATACGTTCAAGTACAAACCATTACGGCATATACAACAATCCAATACTTATAGTGTTAGTGTTGATATAAAAGTACATTACTAGGAACATAACAAAAAAAAAAACATAAATAAATACAATTAAATAAAAGTAGGGGCGTGAGAGTCTTAATCAAGTAATAGAAACGAGTTCAAGGCATGTGAAAGTTTTCGGGCATTTTTGTTCCTCATGAAGTGTAAAGACCTTACGAGCATCTTCAGATCATTCCTCCATCCATTGAAATTGGGTTTCACCTTTACAAATTTACATCTATGAATGAAGTGTTTAGCTAGAATAATTAGATTATTAACACAAAAGTCTAGATCTTTGTCTTTCAAAAATATACCAACTTTGATTGAGACCACAGTTAAGGAGTGTATTTGTATCTGTTTGGAATGCAGCCAGTTTTGAAATTCCATCCAAAAATGTTTCATAACTTCACAGTGAAAAAACATATGTTCTACACTTTCAATATCTTTCTCACAAAAACTGCATGAATTGTTTCCCCAGTTAAATTTTTCAAATAAAAAATTATTAGATGGGTATATGTCATTTAAAATTTTAAATACTACTTGTTTAGCCTTAGGAAGAACCGGATACGATAAGTAACGTTTCCTTATTCTTCTTGCTTCTTCTTCATTGAAATCTTGTAGAACATATTTTCTCCTTAATTGACATGGAAAATATTGTTTTGACAATACATTTCTAACAAACTTATTTGTAAACTGTTTGCTATTAACATTAACACCGTCAATACAGAGTGATCTCATTTCTGGTATAGTATCTGAATACAATATAAATTGTTGAACCATTGTTTGTAGGGATATTGGAATGGCCTTGATTACTTTATTATATTCTCTAAATGAGCATGGAAGATTAAATTTAGCACATAAATCACTATAATGTAAAAATTGACCACAATTATCCATCAAATGTGATATGGCCCAAATTCCTTTTTCCATCCAAGATCCTACAAACAAAGATTTTCGGTTACAAAGAATATATTTATTGTTCCACAGGGGTGTATTGTGTGGAGTAAAATTATGTTTAAATAATAGATACCAGTATCGCAAAACTTGTTGATGAAAATCTGATAATTTCACAGGTAATTTGCATAAATCATAATAACAGCACAGGAGAAAATTAATACCACCCATTTTCCTGAAAACTGCATTAGGAATGGTGTACCAAAATGCATTATTCTGACTAAGAAAGGAATTTAACCATTTTAACTTAAGAACCCCATTCATCACAGAGAAATCTATAGCATTCAGACCACCCTCCTCAATATCCTTTGTTTGTTAAGGTGATGATAAGATCACGTGAATTATGGTTCGTCGTTTAATCGGCGTCCAATCCCGGCTAACTTCCGGAAAGGTAGAGTAGCCAATAGCGCTAGAGATAACAAGTGAACCAAGTCCCGCCCCAGGACTGACAAAATTGCAAAATGTTTCGCGCGAGCAGAGAGAAGAACCAGCGAGCGAGCGGAGAGAACTGATCGCGCGCGCGCGCTGTAGGCATGACCTCGCTCGCGAGAGCGTATGGCGAGTGGACAGTGCCACTTCTCAGCCTCACATGGAGAAGGAGAAGGAGCAGTCGACCCTAACGTCGCTGCCTCAACGTGTCGAATTTTGAATAGGAGTGAATGGGAGGGCAGACGTCAAGGTGGCGGCGACGACACGGCGACGTCATATAAAAACCATTTTAGGCGGCGACGTAGCGGCGACGCACTTAAGAAAATTGCAAAAAAAATTGACGTGTATGATACGTCTTAACTAAGTACGCCGCCTCACATGACGTCTCCTAAGCATGACGTCTCCTAAGCACGCCGCCTCACACGACGTCTCCTAAGCACGACGTCTCCTAAGTACACCGCCTCACACGACGTCTCCTAAGCACGCCGCCTCACATCGCGTGTCCAAATAAAGCTTTACTTTACTAAATAAAGCATTACTTAATGTCTGAAAACAATATCTATGTTCATATCATAGTTTATTAATCCAAAAAGTTGTGATTGATTATAAAAAACACCCAACTTCTCTTTAATGGCTGGTTTGTAAACAATGCAATACATCATTTAGTGTTAAAAAATTTAATCATTAACAAAGTATGAAATTATTAAGCATATTATACATGTGTTTTTACGTTATACGGTATTTGTAGTTTAAACTGCTTAGAATGTCTATTCATGTAAAGTTAATGCTTAAATGATAAACTCTATTTGCTGATGCTTAATAGCTAATTAGTGTGTAGTTATTATTCTAAAGTGTTACCAAATTAGTAGCCTATTAAATTGCAGGAATATTTTATAACACATGATAATGAAGAAACATAACATAATAGGGCCAGTTAAGCCAGGCTTATGGTTTAGCTGCATTAGATATATGTGAAGGTCAATTTCATGTTCTTAACCACCTGAGATCGCTGTATACATAAATTATACACGAGCAAATTATGTCTTGAAATGGCTTATTATGTGTCAACAAATGAGTGTCTACACTCATTAAAGGATCATTTTCTAGTCTACTTTAAGGCTTTGTTATGCAGCTTTTAAGGCAAGACAAGTTTATTTTAATAATACAACTTTAAAAATAGTCATTTAAAGTGATTTACATAAACAAGAGTAGCCTAAAAGAAGCAAGTAAAAAACATAAAAACGACAAAAATATATTAATTATTAAAAACAGATTAAATTATGTTGCATTTGAATGTATCACTTTCAGAATGATACAGAAATCTGCATTCTGACCATGAGAATTCAAAGTAAAAAAGGCAAAATAATTTTTTTGGGTGTTGTAATATTACAATGCATTGTTGTTAATTGGTGTATATCAAGATGTAGGCTAATTTCAATATAAACAGTAATCAACAATTTATTACTTCATGTGGGCAGCTTCAACTAATATGTTTTTCTATTGTTTAGTCTTATTTTTTACGGTTTAAATATAAAATGCAATATACAATTTGTAGAATATTTTAAATATATTTAAAATGACAGGTATTTTGATAATATCATGTGTATTATTATGTGAATTATTGTTTTTGTTGTAATTATTACGCAGTTGTAATTATTATGCAGTATGACTAATTTCTACACTTTTGTATTATCAAAACTCGCATCAAGTCAAGTATTCGACAAGTGATGTTGTCCTCCCTGGCTTAGTGTATTTAAATGAAAAAGAGGAGGACCTCCAGGAGTACAATGTATGTGTCTAAAAACACATCTGTAAGAAATTGTATGTTTATACAATCTCACTTGGGTATGCCTGATATAGCATAGACTTAAAACTTTGTTGTGCTGCTTTTGGCTTCCGCATCACAACTTCATCCATTGGTTCAGGACGAATTACTTGGATGACATTTTTGTTACAGACACAGGTAAGTTTTTATATTCAGCCAATACGTCATTAATACACAAATTAAATAAATACTTTTAGCTAATGCCAAGACTGTCGTCTAAAAAATAAAAAATAAACTATTTCCATGAAAAAGATACATTTTGATGAAATATTCAAACTTTATTACAGTGACACCTACACTAAAGTAAACTCATATCTTTTTATTCTTTTCAAATCATGTGTAGTGAAATGATTATATAAAATATGCACTAAGAATCTTGCTTTGATTAGACATCTTAACATTGTACTTGGTCTGTGCCATGTGTGATCGCACTGGTGCATAATGGTGGCCCCGTCTTTACTCATGGTGCTTTAGTTCAATTCCGTTGTGAAAAAGTATTGTTGATGGTTCATGATTAAGCTTGCTTTCATATACAATATACTTAATGCAAGTAATCTAAATGCTTTATAGGAATACATTTGATTTTTTCGAGTTATTTTACCTCTTATGTTTGGTTTATTTGTTTACAGGGTCAGTGTACATTAATAAACATTACTGTAAAATGTGGCAGAATTAGCCAAGAATATGTGACATATTTTTGTATTGCTTCAGAATCCCAACTTGTACAGTAAAGATTTGAATGAGTGTCTGGGTGAATTTAACTAATATGGTTACAGTTCTGACAGACTCTACAGGGATTCAGATACACCGGAATCACAGATCAAATTAAAACCTCATGTACAACAGTAATTTTACAGCACATCCTACTTTCGGACATCACGTTAAAAAAGACTGTTTACCGGTCTTCTTCCCCGGGCTGTCGCCAGGAAGATGTAGACACTAGTCGCAGACAGATTTATGCGGCCAAATGAAACTTTTTACAAAGCATAGCTATACGACCACAGAAAATGCATAGATAGTACAACAATTTCTTAGAAAATGTGTATTCGTTAAATCCAGAGTAGATTCAGTTGTCTAAAATCATATGAAATTTGACTAAAACTAGACAAAAGTAGCCTAAAACGATTCAGATGACTAAATATGTCAGAAGTAATGTTTTGTCTTCTATAAGGCTAAACTAAATCAAAATATAAAATAACATAGTCAAAATATAACACATCCTGTGCTGAAAACGCACATTGATTAGTTAACAAGTATAATACAGTATTATTTATCATTTATACATTATAATATTATGAACTAGGGCTGCAGCTCAGAAACAGTTATATTTACCATAATTTAAGATTTTTCATTAATTTAAAGTTTTTATGTATAGTGCTTTTCACAATAATTTACGTCACATAAACATATAGCCTAGTGCTTCTAAAAATGCTGCCTGTGTATGATACAACCATGTGTGTGTGTATATATAGCCTGTGTGTGTATCTTGTCCACAAAGTCCGTTTTTTAGGCATCACCTCTCAGGTCCTCGTAGGGTTGACATTATCCCGGCTTGGATCAAGTGGCACTCCGCGATCTCTACAGGCCTTCGGATGGGTATCTCATGGAGGAATAGCTGTTAATTTTTTTGTTTGAACAGGAGATATGTCAATGTGCCATGTATCCCTTATACAATTAACTCATGTGATGCATTATATGCTTTACTGATAAATAAGTCCTTATAATCTAGTGTCCAACGTGAATCTTTTCATGTGGAAATGTGAATTGATTTACAAAAAATAATCAGAGCATTTCTCAGCAACAAATTTGAGCATTTTATGGTTTTGGGTTTATTTTTTTAGTTAGTCTGTGGACGAAACGTGCCATATAACAGCTTTTACACAATACATTATACAGTTGGCCTATATATTTTTGTAAATATGCAAAAGGCTATACCCCCTATTGAACTTTTTTTAAGGGCCAAGTATTTTCGCACATTTCACGGTCAGAATGACTCAAGAAATCAACATAAACATAACATAAAGGAATTATACATCTCAGAACAATATAATAATAACTTGTTCGAGCTAAACTTAAAACCACGTTTATAGTGATGGTGAATTATATGAAATAATAAATATAAATTAGTAGTAAAACAACAACTTAAGGTTACTTTATTATTTGGCGTCACATGACACTTATGTCGGGAAATGCTTATTACACGTTTGTTGAGGCGACGTCAGTGTCAGACGTGTTTGAGGCGGTGTGCTTATCACACGTTTGATGGGGCGACGTCAGTCTCAGATGTGTATGAGGCGACGTGCTTATCACACGACTGCTGAGGCGACGTAACCCTCTCAGACGTAAAAGTACACGACTGTCTCCTTCGTTCGGTTATCCGTGGCACTATCCACTCGCCATAAGAGCGTACATCGTGCGCACAGATGATGAGGTGCGCGCGCGGGACTTGTTTTCTTCGCGCTGGATCAGTTGAGCGCGCGCGTGAAGATCCCCTGTGCGCTCGCGAGCTGTAGTTTTCTCGCGTGTAGATCTGTAATCTGCTCACGGTTCACTTCTCCTCGCGCGCAAACATCACCGCTGCGCTCGATTAATATTGGCATTGATTTGCCGCCATACTTGTTGACCTAGACAGAGGGTTTTCAATATTTACAATAAATAAAATCTTAAAGTTTAATTTTATTTTTGTTTTTTTTTTTTTTTTTGTTAAAAAAACATTCAGGCTGAAAAAAAAAAACATAATGAAATATATCAATTTAACTACCCTGACCCCCTCATCTGCGGTTATTTTAAACTTGGGGTATCCACTGAATAGAAGTTAACACAACAATTATTGAGTACAGTATAAATTATACAAAATAAGACAATCATTCTGGATCCTGATCATCGTTTTGTGCAATAAACATGGAGATTTTGTCAGCAGCTGAAGTCCAGATCTTTAATGTACTCATTAGGCATGGGTTGGTATAAGGTTCGGACGGTATGATAACCTTGGAAAAAAATATCACGGTTTTATAATGTGTATATTATGTTGTGGTTACTGCTCTAAATATGTTCTTTTTAAATGTCTGGATAAAAAAACTTTAACTTTTTTCCCTTTTAAACACAATACATTTTATTTTAAGAAACATTTTAAATATTTTGGAGCAGTAAACATGTCAGGCTAAATAATACAAATGCATTATTGACTTCTGCTGTCTTTATTAGTTTCAAAAACAGATTTTTTTACAATTTAAAACGGCATCTTTGAATATCTTTTCTGCTGGAGATCCTGTTGTCCTAAAAAACCTTTAAAAAAGTAAATGTAAAAAATCGTACACATACCTTAGGACCGGTATTGCAGAAAATTTTGACTGTTTTAAAACCTTGACTTTTCCAAACTGCGGTATACCTTGAAAACGGCAATCGTCCCATGCCTTGCACTCATCTGTACCAAGTTCACTCAAACTGTGGATAATTCCAACATTATAATGTCCTGAAGTTGTACCAACCACTTGTACGTGTTCAAATTATGTGGAGGCAACCAATGTTAGGCTAGTAGTTTTTTTTGCAGAAGTTAAACCAGCCAGCCAAAGAGCTTTTTGTAGCTTGGTGAGATTCAATGTAGAATAATCGCTTAGTAATAGAATGGAAGGATTCACTGATGCTGGATATTCAATAATTTTAGATAAGATAACACAGACCTCATTCCAAAATTTTTGTACTTTTCAACATTTCCACATCATATGAAAAAAAAGATCAAAGTTCCTGGTCAGTACATTTATCACAGGGAGGACTAAAGGAGGCATTGTTACGATGTCTTTTAAGTGGGGTCCTGTAGGTTCTATGATAAGTTATAGTAAATTAGTTTGTGATTGGGATTTTTAGATGAAGTAAAATGGTCTGCCATACTCTTTCACAGTCTGTAACGCCCTCTTCTAGTTGACAACTGCGCTGTATAGCTAAAAGGTTTTAAAATTTTAAATAATTTATTGCTCACTCCTTTTTTAAGGTGCAATTCTCACTTTTAAGAAACCATTAGCTATAATTTCATTCATTTTCCCTTGACTTAGTCTCTATCAGTTGAATAAAGCATCAACTATTCTAGCATATGTTTTATGCAGCTGATTCCCTTCCAGCCACAACCCAGTATTGGAAACACTCATACACGTACACAATTTCGTTTATTCAATTCACCTATAGTGCATGTATTTAGACTGTGGAGGAAACCGGAGCACCCGGAGAAAACCCATGCCAACACTGGGAGAACATGCAAACTCCACACAGAAATGCAGACTGGCCCAAGCCAGGATTCAAACCAGCAATCTTCTTGCTGTGAGGTAGTGCTGAGCCACTGTGCCGCCCTTAGCGATAACTTTTAGCTCAATAAACTCCAATTTTGCTTCCTTTTAATAGTTATTAAGGTAATCGTTGGGATTAGGTATTGAGTAGAATTAGATTTGTAGAAGAAGATTGTGAAGCATATGTACTTTATAAGTACTAATAAACAGCCAATATCTTAATAACAGGTAATAAGGCACTAGTTGATAGTAAAAATCGGTTCCTATATTAAAGTCTTAGCAAAAGAATTTATAACATACAGATTTAAAAAAAAGTATGTATTAATTTTACATAAACATTCTGTTAAACTAAGTGGTCATGGAACATTATTGCACCATATTTAGCCATTTCATAAACATGATTTGAAAATTAAGTAGAAACTTTTATTTGCATTTGATCTTTTTTTCTGTACAAAATAATGTTTTTATGTTCATTCTGATGTTGACTTTAAAATGGGATTTCACATCTTTAACCCACATGTGTGTATGAATATAAAAAATATGAAGTATTTTGTTGATGCTTTTCCATTTCAGTCTAACTGTTTTTCACTTTCCTGTGGTTTTTGTTTTTTTCTAGTATGCTGATCCTGTCTCGGATCTGCTGGACAAATGGGGAGCTTTCCGAAACCGTCTTTTCCGGGAATCCTGTGTGTTCCATCGTGGAAATTATGTCAAGGACCTAAGCCGTCTAGGCAGGGATCTCAACAAAGTCATCATTGTGGACAACTCGCCAGCCTCCTACATATTCCACCCAGACAATGCTGTACGTTACTGCCTTTCTTTGTTCTGTGATACTAATGCGCTTATTACTGCTAATAGAGTTTTGCTAAACCTCATGAGAATATATTTATCACTGCACATATCAGACTGTAAAATAAAAAATCTATATCAGACTAACTAACATTGACCATATATATTTTCAAAAATGGCGAATGTAATGACCTGCACATAAACTAAGACACAGGTGTCAAACTCAGTTCCTGGAGGGCCGCAGCTCTGCACAGTTTAGTTCCACACCTGATTAAACACACATGATCAAACTGATTGAGTGCTTTAGGCTTGTTTGATACCTACAGATAGGTGTGTTGAAGCAGAGCTGGAACTAAACTGTGCAGGGCTGCGGCCTTCCAGGAATTAAATTTGACACCCCCGCTATAAGAGGTGATTCTATACTTTTTAATCAATAGAGAAACCAACAGTCTCACTGCAATTGAAACCTTTTGATTTACTGTATAATTTGTATGATTTAATTAGTACATTTTAGTGTGAATTGGCTATCCCCCAGTGATGGTTGGGTCGTTAAAAATGTTACATTTTCATACAAATGAAGTCTAATAAGTTTGTACAAAGACTTTTTCACCAATATGTAAAATAGTTACATTTTCTCATGAGAATAGGCTGGAGAAACTGTTACTACTTTGAAAATAGATAGAGTTGTATATACTTTGTGCTGAATTGTTCATACAAGACTCATTCTTATTTATTGAATATGAAAGAAAAAACTATTTGTGATTTATGTAAAGCATTTTAGTAGAATGCTCATATTTAAAGAGCCTCTAGTATTGGTTTTTGAAAATGACCTCCCATGCAGTGTGTAACACAGCACTAAGTGAATTTATAATTTTTTTAATAAAGGATTAGATTCAGGGTCATTTAAATGATTTGTTGTTCGTCCGGATCTTTTGTCTGTTCTTATCGACGTTGACATGAATCAATACCAAATATGAAGTGCTGGTTCTGGTAAAACGTAAACGTGCCTTTCCTTTCAAATGCTATCAGAGTGCAGGTGTGTGTGGGACTGATTGTGACTGATGATAAGTGAACGTTCTGGTGATTAATAGTCTACCCTCAAGGATCAGAAAAGACTATTGATGTATGGGACTTTGTCAGAGCTTGACATGAACTTTATCCGTACACAGTTCATGGATCAGTTTCTTTTTCCATTTCACAAGTTTAAGTAAGTGCAATTAAAATGGTTGCCGCCTCGTTTTATTTAGCCTTTAAAATATGTATTTAATTGTGTTTTGTTACTTGTCATCTATCTAAAACCATGTTGAAAACGCGACGAGTGTCGAATTTTTTATGGATTTAAATGCGTTCGTGAGCTTGAGCTGAATGCAGTTGACCAATTACAACAGACTGGGTCATCAGACCAATCAGCGCAGATTAGCAGCGCGTTAAGCAGGGGTTTGGGAACAAATGAATCGCTGAACAAATCATATAGGAGTTGTTTGGATAATTAGGTAAAATTAAATGCATATTATAAGACAATGAAAGTGTTTTTTTACGTTGCATGCATGTCAGCCTGTTGTTGGAGACTCCCAAAACCAAAATATGACCTTTTTAATGCATAATAGGGGCTCTTTAAATAGTGACATATAACATTTTAATTCAGAGAATGTATAAAAATGTACTTTTACATGGTTTAGCCTGCAGTAATATTCAGATTTTTATCATACATTAAAATGAAAGTTATTTAATAATAACAATATTAATAATAATAATAATAATAATAATAATAATAATAATAATAGTTATTATTATTATTATTAATTTGAATGGGTGTATGTTTCATTTTGACTATTTTATCAATTCTTTACAATAAGGGATGTATTAGTTAATGTATTTCATAGCATAAACAAACAATTAATAATTAATATAATTTATTACAGGATTTATCTTTATTGATTTTAGTTAGAGGAAATAAAGTTATTCATGATAATGTTAACAATTATGAATTTTTGTTTCAATAATGCATTAGTAAATGTTGAATAGGATTAATAAATGCTTTAAAAGTAATGTTCATTATTACTTCAGTTAGTAAATTCATTAATTAGCAAAACCTTTTCGTAAAGCCATTGTTGCTGACAATATTAAAGCTTAAATAAATGAATGTTTTTGTTTTATATCTTAGTATTTCTGAACACAAACTCTTCTTCTCCTGTCACGTTTAGGTACCTGTAGCCTCCTGGTTTGATGACATGTCTGACACAGAGCTGCTGGATCTCATCCCGTTTTTTGAGAGACTGAGTAAAGTGGATAACGTCTACACTGTGCTCAAGCAGCAAAGGACTACTAGTTAGCATGACACTAAAAGCAGCTGTCACTTTGGGGCCAGGGAGGCTGCGGGGCCCAGAGCGCCACACTGCTTCCCCCTAACAGGACCAGCCACTAGCTCAGTCCTCATCACCTACCCACAATTCCATTCACGTGATTGTTTAATAGAGAGAGAGAGAGAAAAAAGACAGAACTGTGAAGGACTGCTTTATCCATTACATGCATAAAATGGTGAATCAAGAAGCTGATTGTTTTGACACTCGATTGGGTGATTTTCAGGAAAGCTGGCGATAGGTTTTCACATAGGAAATCGTATTTTGCTTAAAGAAAACGCATCAGCTAAGCACATTTTCCCCCCAATTTATATTTTTTTGCAATAATGCAGGAAATGCAAACTTATATATTACTGTAATGTGTAAAAAACATGATAATATATTAAAATTGTATTGTATTTATACATTATGGTTGTATTTGTTGTACTGCCTTTAATTTATTTGTTAAAAAGTACTGTATCACAGTAATGAAAACTGCCATTGTGTATAATAATGGAAAAAAAGCAATGTCCTGAAGCATTATTGTAATAATATGGGGGAAATTTGGTTAATTGTCTTGAAAATTATAATATAAATATTCTGTTTTCTTTAGGCAATTTATTATTTCTATTTGATTCAGATGTAAAAATGCGGCTCATGTGATTTCACCCAAAGATGTGTTACTCCTATGCCAAACTCTTCATTTTCATGGTCGAGGGAAGCCCTGTTAAATGAAGCAAGTGTATTGTCCTGTTTGGTTGGTGATTAGAGAATATGTTTCTTTAAGAAATGACTTTCTCCTCTTGGGCTCATATCTTGAGTTAAACCGCCTCCCTCATTGCCTGTGTTTAATAAGTTTACCTCAAGATTAACCCATGAATGGCAATCACATTGAACTATATGCTGTTGTTCTTATTTTTTAATCTAAACAACATAATTGGGCTCCGAAACAAGCATTCATTTTACCTTTATTTTTCCTTCTCCCTTTTAGTTTCTAAACCAGATATAGGAAAGAGTCTTGATGCAATCAGCCAGCACTTGAAATTCAAGTTTTGCAAAGCAACAGATGCAAGAAAGGGAAATTGGCCTGTGTCGTACGGCCCATTTTCACTCTGAAGGTTAAGCTAATGCACCTTTTGTATCATATACAGTTTGCTTTATTTTGTCTAATGCGAGGTCCTTCATTGTGGCCTTAAATTACTGTAGCAAAAAAAGACAATATCAAAGCGGTCTTATTTACGAAATCAGTTTGTTCGATACTGCATTGTTTTAAATTCATAACAGTATGCCATTTGTGTGTTTATATTAATCAAAACAGGTAAAGAATACTGGAATCAAAGCTTGATTTGTCAGTGGAAACAGATGTTCGTAATGCCTTAACTCTCCATTAGATCACTAAGCTGTCAGATGGTTGGTTGAGAAAGTGATTTGGTCATTGGCTTAAAGCGTGCCGTAGCGTGGACTGGAGAGCCCCTGTTATCGTGCGGTTGACGTGCCTTCTTGGTAATTGTGCCATTTTAATATGGATGGTTTTCCTCATGGGGATTGAACATCTGCTCAGCGCTGCGTCTGGGCTGATTGTTTTCGCAAGTGCCAATGTTGATGTTTTGAGACGTATTGGTGATGATGTTCATGTGTCCAGGAGAAAGTGGAATGACGATGTTATGGTTTTTAATACTGGTGTTTTGTCCATTTTTCAGTGTTTGACTTTTTAAATAGACTCTGTGATGGCGGAACACACGCTATCCTTCTATATTTGTCATATTAATGAAAATAGTGCTGTGCCATGGAGAAAAAAAATATGATTTTGTTATTCATAAAAGCTTAAATGACAACTTGAGTGTTGAGTTTTTGATTCCTAAAAAGTACAATCTATTTTTTTTTAAACGTTTATTTATGTGCTTTTTATAAAACTACAACAAAATACAGAAGAAAACAAAAAACACCCAATTCAATACACTACAATATAATACATATAAAAAACACTAACCTATGACAGAACAACCGAACGACAGAACACAGAGCCCATGAAAGCAAAATATAATTTAGCTGGTCAGGTAATGCATAAAAGCATTGCAAAATGCAAAATGCAAAATGCATTATCCTGACTGCAGTTTTATTGTCAAATAATAGTTTGGGCACATTATTAAGAATATTATAGATTATGAATAGTGAATAACCGTGAATACACTCAATCTTTAGTTACTATGTTATTGAATGAGGTTATTGGTTAGATTGCGTTTCTTCCAATGCATTAAGGTGTTCTAATATCTGTCCCCATGTTTTATTAAATATCTGAAATTTGTCAATATTGATACATCTCAACCTCTCCAAAGCAAGCATGTTTACAATATCTCTACCCCACATACCAGATTTAGGTACAGATTCAGTTTTCCACTTTCTCAAAATCACCCTTTTGGCAATTACCATACCAAATAACATGGCTTGTCTTTCATATTTATTAAACATCTCAAAATGAACAAATATCCCAAGAACAGCTATAAGTGGACATGGTTCAAGATTTTTTTTGGAGGGCTTTAGAAAAGTACAATCTTAATATTTTCCTGCCTTTTTTGTGGTTTAATTTCCCCCTCTGTTTTAATCTGGGATTATACACTCACTGGCCACTTTATTAGGTACACCTCACTAGTACTGGGTTGGACCCACTTTTGCCTTGAATGAGTGGTTATTTGAGTTACTGTTGTCTTTCTATCAGCTTAAACCAGTCTGGCCATTCTCCTCTTTCTATTGGCATCAACAAGGCATTTGTGCCCACAGAACTGCCGCTCACTGGATATTTTCTCTTTCGGATCATTCACTGTAAACTCAGAGATGGTTGTGTGTGAAAATCCCAGTAGATCAGCAGCTTCTGAAATACTCAGACCAGCCCATCTGGCACCAACAACCATTCCACGTTCAAAGTCACTTAAATGACCTTTCCTCCCTATTCTGATGCTCGGTTTGAACTGCAGCAGATCGTCATGATTATGTGTACATGCCTAAATGCATTGAGTTGCTGCCATGTGATTGGCTGATTAGAAATTTGCATTAACGAGCAGTTGGACAGGTGTACCTAGTAAAGTGGCCTGTAAATGTTTTTTTGGAATTGGATGTCCTGTAACATAAATGAGTATATTTCAGTAGTTTCTTTTATTATTATTATTATTATTATTATTATTATTATTATTATTATTATACATCACACACACACAATTGATTTATTATTTTAAGCAGGGTTCAAATCTGAGATGAAAACAAAAATACATAAAATTCAGTGAAGTACAGCTGGGCATTTACCTGATACATGGGTACGTCGAGTCTTTTAACATTTGAAACTGATGACGCAGGGATGTTACCGAATCTCATGTCTGACTTGGTACATTCTCCAAGCTCTGACTATTCATCAATCACATTAGGACTTCTCACATTGGTCTGCTTATGCAATAGGTCCATATGAGTGAGACAACAAATGCTCTTTATTTGTTGAATAAGAAAGTTGAAGGAAATTCTAGTTTTGGTTCGAACCAAAAATGTAATGTGGTTTAGCCTCAAGGTTTGTCAGCTTTGTATTAGTTTTTTTTATCTGCCTTAAGTAGTTAGCTTCGTTTTTGTTTTGTTTTTTTAATGTGCATTAAAGCCATTTTTATCTTTATATTTTAGCTTTATTGTCATTAAGCGTCATTTATCAAATGTAAAAAAAGAAGTATAAAAAAAGATTGCCTTAAAAGGATAGTCCATCTAAAATTGAAAATTTACTCGCCCTCAAGTGGTTGCAATCTTCTTCAGTTAAACACAAAAGAAGATAGTTTGAAGAATGTTGGAAACGAGTAGCCATTGACATCCACAGAAAACAAGTACAGTGTAGGTCAATGGTTAAAATTGTTCAACTTTTGTGGAAGTTTAGAGTTATCTTCTTTTGTGTTGAAATGAAGAATGGAAGTCAAACAGGTTTGAAGCAAGTGGACGATGAGTTAATGAAGACATTTTCAGTTTTAGGTGAACTGTCGCTTTAAGAAAATGGTTCTATTCTTAAAAAGTATTGAAGCAAAATGTCTCCCCCTAGCGTCACATATAGAAAGTATTTTTACAATAACAAAAGCTAAACAAAATAATATTTAAGCAAACGTTAACAGCTTTAAACAGAGTGAACGAGAGAGAGAGATCACTTAAAATCAATCGTTCTTGCTTAATACAGTTCTCTCAGTTTTTATTAGGAAGTAATTTAATGTTTTTTTTGTTTAAATATTTTTTATAAATTTTTAAATATCCATTCGCAAACCCTACAACCCTTACCTACAATAGAACAAAACATAGCTGTCGATCACTTTAGTCTAATATTACAAGTATTTGTATAAACCTTAGCAATGTTAATAATGATAATAATAACAAAAAAGTAAAAAAATAAATAAATTACAAAAAAAAAAAATATATATATATATATATATATTTGTAGGGTATTAGTAGGCCCACACGGAAGCTGCATATGCAGAAATCTGCAGATTTCCGCGGATTTTTAGCCCATCATTGTATTTACCTGTGTGAATGTATGTATATTTATGCTTATTCAGTTTTTAAATGGTTCACTAATATTACTTGCTTTGTTTACCAAATACGTGGATCTAATTGGTTTTGCATTGTAAACACTAAATACATTTTAAAAATGTATTATTATTTAGGTGGGTGGAACAGGATTTTTCCATTTGAGCAGAATTGCTCTGTGCGCTAATGTATAAATGTTTTTTATATATATATATATATATATATATATATATATATATATATATATATATATATATATATATATATATATATATATATATATATACTTTATTCCTGAAACTGCTTTGTTTACTGTGAAATGTAGTGGTTTGTGACTTAAAAGTATTATGTATTTTTAACATTAAAAGGACGACACGACAGAAAATCACATGAGCCAAGGGAAATGTCACAAACCACTTTTTTAATGTTACCTATAAAATGGCTGGAAAAACACTGGTGTTTCTACAAAAGTTAATAGTCAAACAGGTTTGGCAAAGCACAAGGATGAGTAAATAATGATCAAATCAGTAACTAAGTGAAGTTTATTTTATACTAATTTTGTGAGGATCACTTGCTTATGATTCCTTGCGGTTGGACCCGTATTATCCAATTTATGTTTCACCGGATGATTCCTAAGTCACTATAAATACCCTAAGTTTCATATAACAGCCTTCTTTGTTTTGAAGAATCCCCCCTTCCACCCTTACTCCTCCTTCTTTCCTAGATGTGTGGCACGGTGGCCCAGTGGTTAGCACTGTTACCTCACAGCAAGAACGTCACTGGTTCTAGTCCTTACCAAGCCAGCCAACGTTTCTGTGCGAAGTTTACACGTTCTCCCCATGCTCATGTGGGTTTCCCCCGGGTTACTCGGTTTCCTCCCATCGTCCAAAAACATGCAACTTAAGTTAAATTGACTAATCCAAATCGGCACCATAGACATGCACCTAAGTAAGTAGTTATATCTCAAGATCAATCACTATCTGTTCATTAGCTATCACAGCAGAGAAGTTCTTGTGATCTACCTGAGCTCAAACTCCCCTCTCGCCTTGCAGGGGAGCCCCAGGCTTGAGGATCTTATGAGCTCAGGGCTCTTTCCGAGGACAGCATGCCAAACAAGCTTTATGATCAACCATCAGCTAAGTGTGAACTCTTGAACTGTAAATTGCAATGTTCACTTTAAGGAGAATATTTTTTCCAGGCTGTACAGACTATTAATCAAACAACACACTTCAAATATAATAGTTTTCAAATTTTATTGAAAGGTATTGATAAACATGGGAACATTCATTTAGATACTTTAGTAAAAGGCAAGAATTGTGAAATGCTTTCTGAATACAACAGAAGCAAACTCAAAAGCATTTCCATGTACTGTATTTGTAAATGTTTTCCTACTTGGTAAAATTGATTCATGAACTCATTGTGTTTGTTACATAGCCTACTCTAAAGTTTTTCTTTCCGTCCCAAACCCTCTTTTAATCATCTTTGGCCCTGCATATTTTTATTACATGCCTTAACCTCACTTTTATCTAATATTTAAAAAAAACACACAAAAAGGATATCTATACAATGATATACAGTAGTACACAAATTGCCAAATAAAATCCTAAATAAAATGTTTAAAAAAGGCTAGAAATTTAAGTTGTGCCAACACGGGTGATTCCACAAGTTTGTTAGTTTCTAAAGCCCAATGTGTTTGATCCAAGATTTAGAAAGCATGAGGATTTAAAGGACACCTATTTCATCCCTTTTTCAAGATTTAAGATAAGTCTTTTGTGTCTCCAGAATCTGAAATCCCATCAGATTATTTATTATAGCTTTCAGAATATATTATATTTATATTATTAGCTTTCAGAATATTGAAATATTCTGCTCTGAACACAATGTAGCTGTTTTTGATGCCAGTTCTCGCCATCCACCATTCCCACATGCCTGTCAGAGTGTGCCTCAGTCTCCGACTCGGCTGTGTCAGATTAACATCACAGTGACATGAGGGAAGCAGATCTCACGTAAGGTTTGTGAGAAATATTACAGAACTAAGAACTTTACCGATGATTATTTGATGTATTTGTTGTGGAGTTAATGCAGGTCTTTCTGCAACGATGAGTCACACACAATGTCGTTTCAAAGTTCCCGCACACACAGACACACACAGCTCATGTTTAAGTTTGCACTGTTTTTGCACGGCAAATGTGACAGGATACACGTTAATATCCACTGCTGTATGAATATCCGTTGTGTTGATGTACAAAATTAAACCTGATTTAACGTCCACAAACCGGGATTAAATACTGACACGGGGCTGTGGTGATAAGTAAAGCTGAAATAAATCGATGTTCTTCATTACAAACATGCACTGTTTTAAAACTTTTTAACTTGTAAAACTTATTCTTGATCACATTTGATAATGACTGATGATCACAGAGAGCTGAACAGATCTTTTAGATCGTTGTGCATGTCCTGTCTTGTTGATGTGATTATATGCGTTACTACCGAGACATGTTAATACGGGGCTGTCAATCAATTCGGTGGGCAGGGAAACTGCACCCCTATGTCACGTTGCAGTCAGCCTCAAAATGGGAGGGATTTGGGTCTTATTTTAACGTCAGGAAATTTAAAAAAGAGACTTATTTTGTTTATATCACCCCAATATGACTGTGGACACACTATACCTAAACAGTTCAGTCCAAACATCTTACAATAGATGATTTTCATCATAGGTGCCATTTAAAGAATTTTATACATGTGTGATGAACCACTTAGAATGGCATATAATATACACAAAATATATATTTGGATTTTAAATTCTTGTTAGGCTCACTTTCAGATATATTAAAAGAAATGTGAGCTTTATCATTTCATTTGGTATTTTTACATTTAAAAAGCAAGTTGAGTATTATGCACTAAGTGCATGTGTTGTTTCTCAGTTGTTTCCTGCAAAAAAGAGAGAAAAACAAAGATCAATAAGTCAACAGTCACTTCATAACCTTTTTAACCTCAATTGGATACTACTGTAAATCACATGTCCCCTGCTATTAGTATCAAGTGTGTATCAAGTTCTTATTAAAACAAGTCCAGACTCCATGTCTAAGAATAGGCATCAGAGACATCTCATATTCAGAGTAAAGGCAATGATACGCAGTATATATGTGTAGTAAGTATTTATGATGTATAGTTGAAGTCAGAATTATGAGCCCCCTGTATATTTTTCCCCCAATTTCTGTTTACCGAAAGAAGATTACAGAACACAACATAATAGTTTTAATAACTCATTCCTAATAACTGATTTATTTTATCTTTGCCATGATGACAGTAAATAATATTTTACTAGATATTTTTCAAAATACTAGTTTTCATCTTAAAGTGCAATTTAAAGGCTTAAACTAGGTTAATTAGGCAAGTTAGGGTAATTACAGCCTGATCTCACGAAAATACGTAAGTATTTTACGTTTTGTCAGTTTAGTGGCTAATTCGTACGAATTCGTACGAAATTTCAGTCGTACGAAATTGTACTATTTTAAAAAGGAGGCGTGGCACCTAACCCCACCCCTAAACCCAACTGTCATTGGGGGATGAGCAAATCGTACGAAAATGTACGAATTAGATCGTACGAATTCATACGAATTAGCCACTAAATCAAAAAGTTACGAATTGCTGTGAGATTGTGTTGGTAATTAAGCAATTCATTGTATAACGAGGGTTTGTTCTGTAGACAACCGAAAAAAAATTTGCTTAAGAGGGCTAATATTAACTTTGACCTTAAAATGTTTTTTTTTTTATTAAAAACTGCTTTAATTCTAGCCGAAATAAAGCAAATATGACTTATTCCAGAAGAAAAAAAAAAGGAACACTGTGTAAAAAAACTTGCTCTGTTGAACATAATTTGAAAAAAAAAAAAAAACTTCAGCTGTATAACCCAATATATGACTTACTTCTGACACACAGCTGTGCTGTGCTTTTGGTTCTCCCTGTGATAAAGCACACGGTGCCGCTCAATTCTTCTGATGTTTGTTTAAAAGTGAGCCTATGAACAGTTCCCATTTTTTCCAGCACTACTTTAGGACTAGGATACAGCGTCTCCCCATTGAGGGTCCACGTAGGTGCCTTGGCCACAGGCAAAGAGATCTCACATTCAAAGCATGCATCTGCAGGAGCGGTTACATTCACATCCTGCAGTTCCCGCACCATCAGGATCGACTGAGCTGTTGCAACACAGAGGAAGAGCCAATATACACATTGGTTAAATTATCACACTTATGCAAATGCAATTATTTTAGTTTACACAGTCTAGTGTAGTCTTGACCAGCCTTTTCCCAGTGTAATTGCACAGTCAATCACTTTAATATACTAAATATTTATATTTATATTTACTAAACTATTTAATATAGTTCTGTAAAGATAATTTTTTATTTCTGGATGACCTAAAAGTTCTTTACTGGCATTGATGGCTTTAACATCCATAAAGGTTTTTATATAGAGTGGAAAAAGTGGCTTTGATTATAAAAACGTTCTTTCTCTATGAAAATAAATGTTTTTTGAAGAGCTTTTCACTAAGTGAAGTTTATTTACAAACTAATTTTGAGAAGATCACATGATTATGATTGAACACAGCTGGTCCTGCATTAGCCAATTCATGATTCACCAATCAGACAATTCCTAAGTCACCATAAATACCCTAAGTTCCATATAACAGCCATCTTCGTTTTTTAGAAGAATCCCCTCTTTCACCCCTACTCCTTTCCTAGATGGGTGGGACAGTGGCCCAGTGGTTAGCACTGTTGCCTCACAGCAAGAATGTTACTGGTTTTAGTCCTTACCAAGCCAGCTGACGTTTCTGTGCAGAGTTTACATGTTCTCCCCGTACATGCGTGGGGGTCCCCCGGTTTCCTCCCACTGTCTAAAAACATGCAACTTAAGTTTATTGACTAATCCAAGTCGGCACCATAGATGTGCTCCTAGTAAGTAGTTATCGCTTCACAGCAATTCCTATTTTTTTATTAGCTACAACAGCAGAGAAGTTTTGAGATCTACCTAAGCTCAAACTCCCCTCTCGCCCTGCAACAGTAGGGAGCCCTGGGCTCGTGGATCTTATGAGCTCAGGGCTCTCTCCCAGGACAGCATGCCAAACAAACTTTGTAATCAATCATCAGCTAAGTGTGAACTCTTTTACTTATTTATTTATTTATTTATTTATTTATTTATTTATTTATTTATTTATTTATTTATTTATGTATTTATTTATTTATTTAACCAGGAATGTCCCATTGAGATACAATATCTCTTCTACCAGGGAGCCCTGGTCAAGACAGGCAGCATAGGACAAAGTTACCAAAAAAAATAAAATAAATACATGTCACAACACATAAACACACAAAAACAGTATAAACCATAATCAATTGTTAAAACATGTGCGCTGGTCTAAATTGACAGTCTTTAAAATATTTTTAAATCTACTGATAGATGGTACGGATTTCATATGTAGTATATGTTGAAGCGCATTCCATACATTTGGAGCATACTTAGAGAATGCAGATCGACCTAATTCTGTGTGAAAAAATGGCATCTTAAGAATATAACTGCTGATCTGGTGTTGTAAGTATTTGAACAGTACACCAACAAACTAGATATATGCTGTGATAATTTATCAACTAAAGCTTTAAAAATGAAAATTAAATATATTGCTTTCTCTTTAACTGTAATGAGGTACAATCTGTCATTTTATATATGAAAAGGTCTTATATAACTCTTGAAAAGGTATTTGGGGAATTATTCAAGTTTCTTTAGTTTCACTATGAAAAACACTTTTTGCAAGACACCTTTATTTTAGAGTCAAATTTTGCTATAGTTTTTTTTTTACTATTGCTTCTTGATAAATAAACAAAATTATTGTATTTTTGTTTTTATTGTTTTATTAAAAAGCACATTTCTATGTATACTTCAGTATTATCAAAATGAAATATTACTTAATACTTTTATTGAATCCTATCTTAAAAAATGCAGCAGTATTTTTTTTACACATGGTACCACAATAACACAAATATATTTCTGTAAACATTTTGTATGTTCCTTTTTCATTCATTCATTTCTTTTCGGCTTAGTCCCTTTTATTAATCTGGGCTTGCCACAACAGAATGAACCGCCAACTTATCCAGCATATGTTTAAGCAGCGGATGCCCTTCCAGCCACAACCCATCACTGGGAAACATCTATACACACTCATTCACAAACATACACTATGGACAATTTAGCCTACTGAATTCACCTATACCACCTAATTCACCTATACAGTATGTCTTTGGACTTGTGGGGGAAACCGGAGCACCTGGAGGAAACCCACGCAAACACGGGGAGAACATGCAAACTCCACACAGAAACGCCAACCAAACCAAAACAGGAACCAAACAGAAACCCAGCCAAGATGCGAACCAGCGACTTTCTTGCTGTGAGGCGAGTGTGCTACCCTCCGCACCACAGTGCAGTCCCTGTTCCTTTTTCCTAGATTTGAAAAACACTAGTTTAATTTGGCTAATGAATAATGATTTCACTTTTTGATACACATGTACAGATGAAGTCAGAATTATTAGCCCCCTTTGAACTTTTTTTTTTCTTTTTTAAATGATGGTTAACAGAGCAAGCCAATTTTCACAGTATGTCTGATTATATTTTTCTTCTGGAGAAATTGTTTTATTTCGGCTAGAATAAAAGCAGTTTTTAATTTTCTAAAAACCTTTTTAAGGTCAAAATTATTAGCCTTTTTAAGCTATATTTTTTAATAGTCTACAGAACAAATCATCGTTATACAATGAATTGCTTAATTACCCTAACTTTCCTAATTAACCTAGTTAGGCCTTTAAATGTCACTTTAAACTGCACTAGTGCCTTGAAAAATGCCAAGTAAAATATTATGTACTGTCATCATGGCAAAGATAAAATAAATCAGTTATTAGAAATGAGTTATAAAAACTATTATGTCTAGAAATGTGTTAAAAAAAATCTCTCCTTTAAACAAAAAATTAAGGAAAAAATAAGCAGGGGGACTAATAATTCTGGGGGGCTAATAATTCTGACTTCAACTGTATGTGACCAGCAGTTGTAGCCTACAGTTCTACTTGTTAAACACCGCCATCTGCCGGTGTTCGTTGTGATAACTGCAACGGACTTTTCCTCCTTTAAGCATACAGGTGGCTGAGGTAAGTTGAACCGTCGTGGCGGTCTAGAGATTTACTGACCTAAAGTAGTTTAAAATGCACAAATTGCTTAAGGAATGATGTTATGACCATGTTAAGAAGCGCGTGTCATATTTGGCGTCGAATAAACGCCCGAATGAATGAGGTAATCGTGGATGATTGATTTGTGTTCTAAGAAACGGAAGTTATTAGGCTAATGATCTGTAGGCTACATGTCTAATTAAGGAGAAAAGTCACCTCAAACCGTAAAATAAAAGAAATAGTTTAGCCAATATGCTATAATTGATTTTGGCGTCATATAGAAAATCTTATAGGCCTATTAATATTATATTATTAATAGAAAAACATAGGTTTGTATCCTAAATAGATGCCGTTCACTGCAGGTTGATAATCTCTTTGAAAGTCTTGCACATTGTGAGAAAACAATCTGCTTCCACATAACAAAAATTAAATAAACTTGGAAATGGATGATGGATTACAACATTTGCGTAGCATTGTTTGAAAAAAATATTTCCTTGCATTGAAAAGAACAAATATCTATCTATCTATCTATCTATCTATCTATCTATCTATCTATCTATCTATCTATCTATCTATCTGCCTGTCTGTCTGTCTGTCATCTAACATGAGAAAAAAATTTTCGGGAGAGGAATGATTACAACTATAAGGATTCTGCTGGTGTCGTGACCCAGATGTGGGTAGGGTTTAGGGGGTGAGTGTAACTAAGGCCAGTTAGTAAGAACTATGTGGTTTAACTTTTCTCCCATGGCCTCAAGAAACACACCAATGACTGAAGCTTGAGGCTGTGCTCTCAAACGTTGGCTCAAATCCCTCCCAGAGCAGGGCGTGTAGAACCCAAGATGTTACATAATGTTATTCTTGTATAATTGGTTTCAGAGGACTGAAATAGTCTCACCTTCAACAGTTAGTCTTGCTGAAGATGTGTAGTTTCCTACTTGAACACTATAGGTGCCCTCATCCTCCAGCAGCACCTGCTGGATCACAAGTTTTCGATAGCACCCTTCACTGCAGATCTCAAAGTGCTCTGAGGGCAGGATGACATTAGGTCCCTTATACCAGCGAATGCTGCAGCGGGGATTTGTTAGTGTGCAGTCCATTATGGCACGGGTTTTCTCCAGAACAGTTTTATCCTGCAGTGGTTTCACAATGTTTGCTGGTAATGCTGCATGGATTAAAAGTTTTAAGCATTGTGAAATTGCTATAACAATGACATTTATTTTTATCAATTGTAAAACTACAGTGAATGTTGTCATTTTCATCAGGCTTTCATATTTGTCAGGGTGCGTAAATTACCAGAGGCCTGTTGCACAAAACAAGCTGAACAAACTCCAGGTTCTAGAGTAAGTTTTGGGTGGACAAAACCAAACAAATCCAACATGGTTAAGTGGTTTCACAATGTTTGAAATAATCATTCTCTGGGTTTATTCTAGAATTTAGGGATGCACGATATATCGGTGGCCATATTGAAATCGGCTGATAAATGCTATTTTTAATGTTAACATTATCAGCCTGATATCAAAATTAGCCCGATATCTTTAAGTTTAAAGATTACGTAATTGTACAGAACTGCCTGCCTCGTGCATTCGTGGGTCAAACTTGTACGGTGCACTGTAATGGAGCTTTCCTCACATAGTTTATTCCTTCAAAGTCAGTCCTTTCTTTGTGTGGTATTACTGTTCGTTAATAACTCTGAAAGTAACCACATTTCTTATCATTGTAGAAATGTTTGATAGAGAGTCATCGTGTATTTTGGTTAAAGTTGCCTCAGGAAAAATATTACATGTGTATAAATGAAAGATTACTTTTTTGTGTAAGCACAAGGGAGACAATCTTGTGGGAGTGTGGTAATAAAAGTGTCAAATGACCCAGCGACTAACAATTATACATTACAGTATATACATTAGTAGTATACATTACATTTCAGCTGGTTTCAGTTCTTAGTTCTTTCATTTTCATTTTACTTAAAATATTTTTATTTTACTTGTTTGTCAATTAAATTTCGTTTTGTTATTTAACCTATTATTTTTATGCAACAGTCAAGTTGCATCTTAATTACCTATGTATTATAATTTATTTTCAAATGTAATATATATATATATATATATATATATATATATATATATATATATATATATATATATATATATATATATATATATATATATATATTACAATATATAATAAATGTAATATAATTTATTTTTGGCATGCTGATTTATGTGAAATCTTGAATATAGGTTCATATAATCATCTTGTTGTTTTTTTAGGCTATTCTAAGATCACTTTAGACTTTTATGAAGTTTTAAAAATAAAATCAGGTTTTCACTGTATAAAAATATAAGGTTTTGAAACATTTATATTTATCAGCCTATGCAGTATATCGGTTATCTGCCTATCAATCTAAAGAGTTATTGGTGATCGATAACGGCCCAAAAATCAATATCGGTGCATCACTACTAGAATTTGTGATTAACCACATGAAAGTGAAACACGTACAGCAAACAGCCAGATACACAAAACATGAGAGAGCCAGTTTGATTCAACTATGATAAGAGAATCGTTCTGCTAAAGGTTCAGAAATATCATTATCAGAAACATAGTAAATATAAGCACTTATTCAAGGAATAAATAAATGCAGCAAACGTTTGAGAAGGCATTTTAAAGACATTATTATATCAATGCAAATCAGTTAACTGATTTTAATTAAAGCGCACCTATTTTTCACCCTTTTTTCAAGATTTAAGATAAGTCTTTTGTGTCTCCAGAATGTGTCTGTAAAATTTCAGCTCAAAACACCCATCAGATTATTTATTATACCTTTCAGAATATTGGAAATTTCTGCTCTGAACAGTGTAGTTGTTTTTGGTGCCTTTGCCTTTAATGCTAGTTCTCCTCACCCACCGTTCCCACGTGCCTGTCAGAGTATGCCCCAGTCTCCGCCTCGGCTGCATCAGATAACAGACAGATCTCACAGATCTCACGTAACGCTTGTGAGAAATATTACAGTAAGAACTTTCCCAAATGATTATTTGATGTGTTTGTTGTGGAGATAATTCAAGTCTTTCTGTGATGAGTCACACACAATGTCGTTACAAAGTCACACACACAGACACACACACACACACGCAGCGGAGACACATACACACAGCGGACACACACTCACACACACACACAGCGCGCGTGTTTAACTTTGAACTGTTTTTGCACATTAATATCCACTGCTGTATGGATATCCATTATGTTAATGTATAAAATAAACCTGATTTAATGTCCACAAACTGGGATTGAAGCATTTCCTCTTATAATTGTACTGACACTCTGTTGTGGTGATAAAGTAAAGCTGAAGTAAATCGCTGTAATTCATTACAAACATGCACTGTTTTAAAACATTTTAAACTTGTAAAACTTATTCTTGATCACATTTGATGATGACTGATGATCACAGAGAGCTGAACAGATCTTTTAATCCCGGTTGCTTTGCGCACGTCCTGTCTTGTTGATATGATTATAAGCCTTACTACGGAAACAGGTTAATACGCGGCTGTCCATCAATTCGGTGTGTGGGGAAACCGCACTCCTACGTCACGTTGCGGTCAAAATGGGAGGGATTTGGATCCTATTTTAATGTATAAATAAGTATAATTCATATAATATAAATTAATAAAAAGCAACAAAAGACGAGTTTGATTAAAAAAGGCTTTTAGTGTAAAAGGCTTTCATTTGGAACAAAAAGAGACAAGGGAGTGGGACTGGGTGTGGCTTTGTTGCATCAGAGATTACACACACACATACTTGCATATAAAAATATAATGTCACTGTGCTCAGAGAATTAAACTCTGGAACAGGTTAGTTGTTAAGTTGCCAAGGTGAAAACATCTGATGAAACTCAACATCTTAAGCCTGAAAATTTACCTGGGTAAAAACATAAACTGGTTTGTGCAACAGGCCTCTGATGTCTGGTTAACCATGTTTCAAACTAGTTTGAAATGTCATACAATTGAGTAGTCATCAAAGGGGATTTGATTTTGTAGTGTGTGCTTGACTTGAATTAAATACAGACCTTCCACCTCAAGGTAAGCTGTAGACTCCACATTCTTGGCTAAAAACTTGATCTCTCCTGAATCGTCTTCTTTAACATTGCATATAAGGAGGAAGTGCTTATTCGCTGTGTAACAAAACAAAAAACAAACATGGCACAGACAAGTCATGATCGGATATTCATTTAAATATTCACTGTGGTTTCCTTTTTAGAAGAGAGCAAAATTTAGCGATAGAATAACCTTCCTGACGAATCTTAATTGTGCTGGTCGGTTTTATCTTTTCTCCATTCTTAAACCATTCTCCAGGCACATCGTCCAGAGACACTTCACACATGAACACCGCATTCTGGTCTTCTTGAATGTCCAGATCCTCTAAGCTTTGCAGTATCTCAAGCTCTCTCTCTGTTTAACAAACAAACAAGCAAAAGGCTAGATAAGGTTTGATCATGTTTTAAATTAGTCCAACAAACTTGTCTAACAAACTTTAGTTTAAAAGTTTAATATTCATTCATTTTCTTTCGGCTTAGTCTTTTTATTCATCAGGGGTCACCACAGCGGAATGAACTGCCAACTTATCCAGCATATGTTATACACAGCGGATGCCCTTCCAGCTGTAACCCAGTACCGGGAAACATCCATACACACTCATTCACACACACACTACGGCCAATTTAGTTCATTCAATTCACCTATACCCCATGTATTTGGGTGAAACCAGAGCACCCGGAGGAAGGAGAACATGCAAACTCCACAGAGACATGCCAACTGGCCCAGCCGGGACTTGAACCAGCGACCTTATTGCCATGAGGCGACACATAAAAAGACTAGAATCTAGAAAAACTGAAAATCCTTTATTCTTACAATATGTCGACTACATTTGACCATTTAAATATTGTATCATATTAAACAACGTGAGATTTATTTAGAATAACAATCATACAAAATGTATGACCCATACTGTTAAGTATACTCTAGTCTATTATATAATTTAACCAGTTAAAACACTGCAAATGAAATAGCTTCCTATTTTTAAAATTGTTACACCAATAGATGGCAGTGTTGTTCTTGGATTTAATTATTTTGGCAGGGGATTTAAAGTTGTTTATTGAAGTAAAGGTTTTAATGAAGTATTCCATAAAGTCCCAACAGTAAAGTATGCAGATAAATGTAGTTATAACAGGCATTTAATGATTTACCATAGATATCCACCGAACATGATGTTGTGGCATCCCCAGCATCACACACATATAATCCAGAGTCTCCCAACTCACACTTCAGTATTTGAAGAAAGCACTTTCTTCCCATTGAGTAAATACGATGGTTTTTACCTGGTTTAAGCTGAACTTCATTCTGAAAGTATAAGACATCCTTTTTATTTCTTTTTTTTTTTTAACTGCCAATTTAAATAATTATTAGCAATTGACTTGGGACTCATATGAATGTAAAATTATATGAATTTAATGTAATGGGGGCAGGAATATAATATTACCTTTGTCCATTTAATGTCTATGTTGTGGCGTGATAACTCGCATTCAAGGGTTACCCCAGATCCCTCTGGTTGTCTGATATCATCAAGCTTTTTCAGGATTGAAACTGGGATTTCTGAGAAAACAAAGAAGTCTTGTCAGTATATGCAAAAACTGCTTTCAACACGTTAGATATCAGTGATGTACTCAAATTATTGTAATTGAATAGTTTTTCTCAGGAATTGTAATTTACTAAAAAGTTTTAAAAGTGTATACTTTTACTTTCCCTTGAGTAAATTTTTAGTGCTGTATCTGTAGTTTTACTCTACTACTTTCCTTCAACCTGCAGACCTAGATACTGTTTATATGCATGTCACTGATGAGAAGATGACGGATGTTTACTGTACGATGACCGACATGGCCTTAAACACCCAGTAGGCACAGGAGTCAACATGACATCAGATTGACGTTGTACCCCAGCATCATGGGGATGTTGCATTTTGTTTGTAAATAAAAATCAGGTTGATGTCAAAACTCAACGTCAGGCCGACGTCAGTGTCCAACTACCTACCTAAAATCAACCAAATATCAATGTCTAATGATGTTACAGCTTGACATTGTGTGGATATTGCCACTATGATGTCTATCAGATGCTGGATTTTAGTTGCCATGCCTGACAAAATAATGTCAGTATTTGACGTCAATGTGATATTGGTTTAAGATCTTTGCTTGATGTTGGATTTTGGCTTTCTAACACAACCTAAACACAACCAAATATCAGCATCACTTGACGTCGTTATTGGACATCAAAATAACGTCCTTAGACACTGGCTAGACATTGAATTTTGGTCACCTGACATCACAACCTGAATCTGACCTAATATTAATGTCTTATGATGTTGTGTGCCTGCTGGGCAATCACTAAATGTACTATATAATGATACTTTAACACACATCCACAAATTACATGTAAATGCATCAGCTTTTCACAGCATAATACTCACTACTCTTGAGTACTTTTGAAAGGTCTTTTTACTTATACTTTGAGTAATATTTATGACAGATACTTTTACTCGCACTACATTTTTAGGTAATGGTACTTTTACTTAAGTATGATATTTCAGTACTCTTTCCACTACTGTTATACACTTATGGTTAAGTAAAAGAGAAGCTGTATTGTTAGACTTCATTTGAAAGAGAACCACAGCCATTTTGATCACAATGGGGTATATGCACAGGGACTTTTAATTTTCAGTAAGCCAGCAAATGTGCTACCAGTGAAACGTCAGTACATTACAAAATCGCTGCATTTACAGGGTGTCTGCAGGTTTGAAATCTTAGACTTATACAGGATTAAAGACTTAAGACATTTTTCTAATGGCCTGATATTATCATGAGGAATTGTGTAATTATTTTTATTTTTTTTTCCCTGATTAAGGAATTTTATTGGGGGAATTTTCTGTGAAAATTTCTAATAGCTGTTGTGAAATATATCTCTTTGCAACAAAGATAAAAATAAGAAAATAATATAAAAATAAGGTTTTATTGAGATCTATTGTTGGTCTTTGGCTGGATGTCAGCCGACTGAGTAGTTTTACTTGGGCAAAGCAAAATAAAGACTGTTTAAAATGATTTAAGACCTACAACACAATATTTCAGTGAATTTAAGACTTTTTAAGGCCTAAAATTAAGTTTTAGAAATGTAAGACTTTTTAAGACCCAGCAGACACCCTGATTTCACATCTGGTTTCTTTAAAAATAGATGATCTTCCCTGCCTGATTGATACACAATATAAAGTGGGTCTCAGACTGGACAAGATGCACTGAATTAAATTCCATTGTTCCACGCCATGTCTTTTGTATTTATCTTAATTTAATTTACCACAGTATTTTCAATGGCATTGTGGAATGGTCACTAATGGCATAGCCTTTATTTTGTTTTACGCTTTAAAAATTAAATGAATGCTTAGGTCTATTAAACGATCATATTTTGATTAAGTTACAATGTCGATGCTGTAAAAGGAACCTTATGAGATTGAAAAAGTTACATTAACCATTCACTAGAAGTTTATCAGTGGCTGAAAAACACTTTCTGTGGATATAGTCCATTAAAAGGCAGTGACCTTCAAAACAAGTCACTATTTTATTAAAAATAATTGACCTCTGCTTGCCCCCGTTTGACTTTTATGATCATGAATCAAACTGCGTACATGTCAATCTGTTTGTTACAACAGGAGATTGTTTAACCATACCCCAGCTTTGTGCCTAGAGGACTTTTGTTAAGTCCTTTGTTGTAGTGTCATTTACATGTTACTGTTATTCTCTGTGACAGCTCTGTGACTCCAAAGGATAAGCCCTATTGAGTGACTTGGCATAGAATAGATTACCTTACACCAGCACCTTATGCTTGTGAATGTTTAAAATGCTTCGGTAGCTGGAGTCTGATCATGTGATCCCTATCTTTTTATATGTGTAACCTGACACATGGTAAGAGCAGTAGCAAAGCTGTCTGTCCATGCCATTGTACTGTCATCAGCATCTGAAATTTAACCAGTTTGAGGACTTACATCATTGCCCTGGACCCTCTTACCTCTCGTGAACAGATTCCACCCCTTATAAGTTAATTGTTGCCAAGGGAATTAAGAAACAAAAGATAGATGAGTGCAAGCAACCTGGCATGGCATAATGACACAAAAATGTATTTGCCTGACCTTTATTGGTTAATGTATCTGCTAGGGATTTTGAAAGTCAGGTAATTTTGAGTTTTTTTGTGTTGTGGCAGTGATCTGTGCCTTTTAGGCTAGTTGGAAAGCGCTCTGTATTTGACTTGTTGATATTAAGTTCTGCTCACACTGCGATATCAGTCACGATTTGGTCATGTGAGATCCTAGGAGATTAGGAAATCCTAAAAGATTACTGGAATCCTATAGGCTAAAATCTGTGGTCTTGGTCATTGGTTTAAGATGTTCACTGACAGTTGATTAATTGCTGTTGTGATCATATTTTCCCTCCAATTAAGTTCTGGCAGTGTCGGAAGATTTCAGATACTTTCCTGCGGTTTAACTTCAGTTACAGTAAGCATGATCATTAATAAAGTTAGGAAAGATTTAAGCAATTGCAAGAGTGTTCATAGCAAGCAGTTTACATTAATTTTGTGACAAAAGCCAACTTGACTAAGTTGAATGCTCAAGTGCTGTTTCTCATGGGCATTTGTATATAAAACTACTCCAGTGTGCCATCTGCTGTTTAAACTAAGCTCAGAATTAGTTCAAGAGAATAGAAATGCATTTAGAAAATCTCAAAATTGATACTAAATAAATTTTACAAAAACCATTGTATATTTACATGACACTGAACTAAAACCACATTTTATAGGTTTTGTTAATTTGTTTACAGCTAAAGAATTTTGGTGACCTAAAAATGCAAGTATTATAAAATGGGCTATATATGCAGTTCGATATGTGAATCTATATGAAGTTTTTGAAAACAATACTGTCCCCATGTGCATGTGACACCATGTGAATATGTTCAATCAATAGACATGTGTGAGTACTTGGATCTGTGTCAACAAAGATCATTTGGACTACACCATGGTCTATATATAAAATGTTTTGAAAACATTTAGAAAAAAATTAATATAATGTAAATATAACCTTCAACTATTTAAATCTATTAAGGTCTGACTATTTTTTATAATACATTGTTGTAAAGTCTATTAAATAGATTACAGTACCTTTAACATCCAATCTTGCTAATGATCTGACGTTATCAACAGAGAATATATAGGTGCCAGTGTCATCCAAGGTCAGGCTGGAGATGGTAAGACTGTGTACCCGTCCTTGTGCAGTCATGCGTAACCGGTTGTTGGTTTTGAGGGCATGCCCATCCTTTTGCCATACTCCCTCAACATTGCTGTGTGACAGTTCCACCTCAAAGGAAGCTGTCTCTCGTTCGATAGTCTGGATGTCAATAAGACCTTTCCGAATCTTGATTTTTCGTGCTGCAAGACAAGCACAGGTTGTTAAGGCAAAAATACAACAGCAAAATAAATAAAACTATTGTGGTGAGGAATCTAGAAATATCAGAATTGTATAGAAAAGAAAGAGAGATTAAATAAAAGCAAGACAACAAGGTACAACAACAGTTGCTCAATTAGTTGTCTTGGTTTTGTCCGTTTGATATTAGCAATACACTAAATCCTGCCTTCGACCAGGTCTGTGCCAACATTTTTTATGTATTCCAACACAGACAGACAGACAGGCATTCCCCGTGGAAAAGAGGGGTTTATTTTAGAGAGTTGGTGACACCACCCTAGATTTTGAAGGCCAGGGCATAAATTTAGCTGCAATGAAAACAGATCCATATTCATAGTTGGTGCCAGGAACAGCCAAAGCACAGACTTTCTCTCATCACTTGCTCATTTATACAACACGGCTTCATCGTCTTGAGCTATCCTGAAAGCAAAGTATATTGCTGGTAATTAATTGCTTGTTTTCCAAAGTGCATATTAATTTTATCATGGGAAGTTATGTTAGGGAATTGATTGACTGAAGATCTTGTTTGAAAAGTTTGATGAGGAAGGGCTGATATATCAAAGGCAATTGAACCTATATGAGTACAGCCACACACATAACTTTTATCTCCCCTCATATCTGTGTTTCGCAGGCAACTAAAAGGAATTAAAAGGTTACCCGGCAAGGACCTTCCACCAGCTTTTGATCCAGTTCTCATTTGACATGCTTAATTGAATTATCATAGCTCTTCTGATCTAATGTCAATACAGAAAGCTGTGCCCAGAGACTCAGTAAATAGTCTGGGAGTCACCTGTTTGCTGCCGTCAAACCATGGCATGAGTGTCACTAAAGTAGCTTGCCTCTTGCTTGCATTACTCTTGGTCACTTGATTCAGTTTGTTTAGGACAACAACATTGCTACGGGCTGCATTAATGGGCCGTCACTGTAAAAAAACTCTAACAAAGCACATAGTGAGAAATGTAGCAGCAAATGCAGACTCACGTTCCACACTAAGCTTGGCTTGTGTGCGATCGTGAAGTGTTTCACAGCTGTATGTTCCTCGGTCTGAAAGGGTTAGTTTGTGAACTGTGAGAGAACGTTTTCGACCACTCTGCTTCAAGGTGAATTTGGATCCTGGATGAATAACCACTCCTTGTCTCATCCACTGGACCTCTGCAGTCTGTGTGCTGACCTCCACCTCAAGTGTTGCCTCTCCAAACTCCTCTGCAACCACTGGGTCCATGCTCTTTGTGAACAGCACCTGTGCCTCTGAAGACAGATGAGGTTATTTGGTCAAATCTTTCCTACCCGCTTGTAAAGTGGTGACGTATGAAATACTGTTTCCGGGTCCAAGCCGCTACTCATTGAGAAAAAAATCATTTATGACAACTTTTTAGTTATATTAGTTACATTAGAGTGAATTTTATGTAAAATCATGGTGTATACAACAGTCTCCGGACCTACTGCATCAGAGACACCATTATTTTCACAATTTATAAAAAATTAAACACTTTCTGGTCGTTGGATATTAGGCATGGATATAAATATTGCGATCATGATTTTCGAAAGTGTACATCGCTTTGTAAATGTGTATTATTACCATTTGTTGAGTATCTCCATACAGTTTGATATAGCTCTTGGACCCGGTCACACTTCGGATAGCTGTTTTAACTCTTTCTAATTTCTTTCTATTTGTATTTGAAAACCAAAAAGCAAAGTCAGTAGCCATGTTTCTATTCACCTATTTTTATGCACATTTTGGAATATTGCATAAAATGGTTAATGGAAATGGCAAGATGGGCAAAAATTAAAAAATGCCTGTAAAAAACTTTTGCGCATAACTGAGAAAAATAAAAGTTTTTTTCAGATAAGGAAAATGTGCCCAATCTACGATGGAATAACATTTGCCAAATAAATTCCAGAATGCACATCTAAAAAAAGCAATGCAATTATAGTGTGCGAAATCGAGTGTGATGGGATGGCATTAATGGACAAACAAGCAGACTACATTGCACAATATCTGAAATGTTGTTTTGGTCATTTTAAATCCCTTAGTCAAAGTCTGTCATCAAAGTGGTTAGTTTTTATTACCTCCCAGAACTGTCCTAAGTGACCTTGTGCTTCCAAAGACACTGAACATTCATTGCGTTTTGCTTCATCTTCTGAAGCACAATTAATTTTTTAGAAAAGCATCAAAGGCCCACCGTGGCTTCTCCTACTACAGCAAATTCCATATGTTGCAAATTCCAAATTTCTTGTTTAGTACCAGTTTATCAGAAAGTTTTCTTCGACTCATTGGATGGATATTCCAGTTTTTGCCCATAAGTCTATTTCATGTTCTTGGATGAAAACATAGCTAATGCTTGGAGTGTAACTCCCTGTTCTACATTGCTATGTGCTGTAGTAACACTTGCCTCTGTCAGTTAAGAGTGGAATTCTAACTGGAGAAGCTGTTAAGCACAAGCCATCATAAGCACCTTTTCAACAATTCAGACATGCCTGAAAGGGTCATTATTAAACTCAAACATGTTGACATGGCCTTAAAGACCTGTGCAGGCTCTTAAAGAAAATACCACCATCTAGACCAAGTACCATTTTGTAGAAAATGGCTTTTTAATGACCCCCTTAACCCTAACTGAATTAATTAATTTGTAAGAAAATGAAAAACATGTAAGGCAGTAAAATATTGATGAATGATGTTCTACCTTGGACCTGAAGGAGAGCTCTGGAAATCACACCTTCAGCCTCAGCTGTCAATGTGCAGCTATCTGAGACTTGACAGTTTTTGATATGCAGCATATGGCATAATCCATTGCTGGAGATGTTGAACTTCTCATTTGATGAAATGAGCTGGCCATTCTTATACCAGGATAGCTTTGCATCCTCTGGAGACACCACACACTTAAATGTTGCATCTTCTCCTTCCATTACAGTCATGTTGTGTAGCTCTGCAATAAACTCCACAATGCGAGGTACTTGAAATATAAAAGGAAAGTGGTGTTAAATTAATATGAATAATTTCAGGATAAACTTAAGCAATTTGATGTGTCCTTTGGTATCCTTTAACTTACTATTGACTGTTACAGTAGCTGATGTCCTTTCATCTTTGGATTCACAAGCATATTCTCCTGCATCATCTTCTGTGATGTTATGTATTGTTAAACTTCTCACTCGACCCTCAGCTCTGATTGTAAAATGTCTGTTTGCTGCAATCTCTTGGCTATCTTTGAGCCACTGAACATCTCCTTTTGACTTGTACAGTTCACATTTTAAAACCACATTGCTACCTTTGAGTCCCGCTGTGTTTTCCAGTGGCTTGGAGAATTTCACCCTCATTTCTGATTTAGAAACAATATAGACAACATTGTAATACAACCTTGTACAAGCTATCAACTTATTAGTACAGATAAGAATTTAAGCAATTGTAAAAAATGTGTTTGTGTTTTCTCTGGTCTTACCTTTGATGTGGACATTGAAGTGCATCTCGTCAGTTCCCAAGTGACATGTATACTCACCACTATCCCCTCTCTTGAGTGGGTTAATGGTAAGGTAGTGGGTGTTTCCATCACTTGTTGTGTGGAACCGATCACCTCTGATTGAATCACGACCTCTCTGCCATTTAATTGGGGCGTTGGCTCTGTTGACTGTGGCACGTAGTGTCAAACTGTCTTCTTCATAAGCTAAAATGTTTGTTTTTTCATCTTTTTTGATGAATTTGAAGGGAAGGTCTATGGAAATAATTGATATTTACATACAATATGTCAATTAATACACGTGAAATTGCATTAATTTGCGATGCTGCTCATCAATTTACCTTGAACTGTTAGCATGGTTGTCATTTTGTCATCAATGGCATCACAGAGATACTCCCCAGAGTCAGATGTCTGAAGTCCTGATATCACAAGCTTCCTCATTGTGTCACTGCTTTCAATGTGTGTGCGTGAGTCCTGTTTTAGTAAACATCCATTGCAGTACCACTGGACTATAGCATTTATTCGAGACACCTCACACTCAATGGTGAGCTCATCTCCTGTCATTAATATGCAGTGTTTTGGCTTCTGTGTATTTCCAACAATGGACACTGGAGCCTCTGAGCAAAAAGAATAAATTATTATTGCACACTATCAGAAAAGAAAGTGCAAAAATAATATTTAATATGCAACAGCTTGTCACTACGGTAGTATATTCAAAGGTACATTTTTTACATGGACACAAAGTTATACTTTATCTATACCTAATGGTTCCATAAGTGGGTATATACTGTAATTGTTTATAGGAAAGTGTACTTTTAAGAGTACTTTCAATGACAAGCGTTAGTTACAAAGTGTGAATATGTTTTTCACTGTGTACGTTGACTTTTAAAAAGTAGTACCTTCTACAGTAACACTGAAGACAACTTTGTCATCTTGCGCATCACAAATGTACTCCCCGGAGTCTCTCATCTCAGCATTAAGGACAATCAGAGATCTGAATGCCCCTTGTTCTTCACAGGTGAAATGCTCATTTCCGTCAATCTTCTCATTGTCTTTTAGCCAATTGACCACACCATTTGCTCTTGAGATTTCACATTTTAACACAATGGCATCAGATACCATAAACTGGCATTTTGTTTCTATGTCAGCTTTTCGCAGAATTTTCAGTGGTGGATCTGGAAGAAAGAGGCTTGAATTTTAGCTGGTTTTAGTAATGGGTTCAACAAAGAAATTTCAATCTACTTATCATTGAATTGTACCTTTGATTTTTACTAGAAAATCCATGACATCATCTCTGGCATCACAGACATATTGCCCTGCATCCTCAAAAGCTGCGGAGTGAATTGTTAACTGACGATTTGTGCCATCCTCTGTTATAGTTACGTTGCTATTCTCCTCAATCTCATCTCCATCCTTCTTCCAGCTAACTTCAGCATTTGGTCGACACACTTCACACTCAAGGACCACAATCTCACCAACAAGTTTCTCTACTCCATAGACCATTTTCCTTGGACGAATAAATCTGACTGGTGGCTCTGCACAAATAAATAGTCAGTGAAATTGAGAACCCAGAATTATTTTTTAGATGAGTGATTAAACAGAGAGTCTTTGACAAACCTGCAATATTTACAAAGAATGTCACTGAGTCATCAGTGGTGTCACATACATATTCTGCAGAGTCCTTGACAGTAGGTTTTGGGATAATAAGTCTCCTATAGACACCATCAACTTCCAGAATTAGGCTGTCACTCTCCTCTACTTCAAGACCATCTCGATACCAGCGTACCGTGGCATTAGGTCTAGAGATTTCACAGCTCAGGACCATCCTTTCAGAGGTCTGCTGGCAAAGTTCCATTTGAGACTGACTTGGAGAAACTATACGTACCGGTGGCTCTATAGGGAGACATACCATAAAAGTCAACATCAGAGTTGCCTGACTTACATTCCTAAAGCACATTCCTTCCATTTATTGCACAGAATTCAAGCAAATCTTTGTGCATGGCTTTGTAATCCTAAACACTTTCTTTTAGGTCTAGTCACAAATCTTTCAGAACATGAATATATTTTCATCATGCAATATGCCATGAATCTGAATTTGCTACCTTTTATGTTTAGATTGAAAAATATAGAATCATCAGCTGTGTCACAGACATATTCTCCAGAGTCCTCAATACCACTGTGCAGAATTTTTAGCCGTCTATATGGACCTTCTGTCTTTAGCTTGATGTTTTCACTCTCCTGTAGTTTCTGTCCATCCTTGAACCATGTCACCTTTCCGTTTGGCCGTGAAAGTTCACAGCTGAGAACAATTTCTTCAGGAACATGGCGATCAAGGTGGACATCTTCCTTGGGATATACAATCATAACTGGAGGTTCTGTAAAGCAAAAGAAATTAAGTCATTACATAAGCCTTGTAAATTTAATTTTATCAGATTTAGGCGAGTTGTTGTGTCTATACTCACCTCTTACGTTAACTTTAAATACTAAAGCGCTATCTCCAGCACGACAGGTATATGTCCCAGAATCTGAGAGCTGAGCTGAGAGGATAATTAGCCTTCGAATGTCGTTTTCCACCTCAATGAGGACGTGGTTACTAGACTTAAGCTCTACTCCATCCTTATACCATTGTGCAGTAGCATCTGACCTAGACACTTGACAGCGAAGGAGTATATTGTCTTGTTCCACAATATTTCTGTGCAGATCATCTTCTGGTATGTTGGCAAATGTCACAGGAGGTGCTGCAATGAGAAGGAAATAATCTTTTTTTTTTTGTTACGCTGCTTTCACTCTTCCACACAACAATGACACATTAAGCATGCAGTTCAAGCTCTGATGAAGATTGCTTGGGCAGCTTTGTAGAACTCTCTCCACTCTAAAAGCCAAATGAAATAAAAGAACATGAGAATACAGTTAATGAAAGCGTAATGAGAATGAAGTGCTGTTAAGCACAGATTATATTGGTTACAAGGCATGCTTGCCCAGCGTAAATGGTGTCTTCAACAAGAAAGAGAACCAAGATGCTGGTTAAATAGCATTTAAGGATGGCAGTAATTGGTGAAAAATTGCACTCAAACTTGTAAAGCTTCAAAAATGTTCCTGCATTAGGGAAATGGTTAAGGAGCCCATATAAGCAGCAGAATGGATCTGTCGAAAGGTAGAGAAGAATGCTTTCACCCAATGGAAACTGAACTCTACAAAGTGATGTATTTGTTAGTTATATAACATAATACGTTGGATAAAGTTTATATGTCACCTTTAACTTCCACAAAAAATTCGCTGATATCATCAGCAGAATTACAACTGTAAAACCCAGAGTGGGATACATTTGCCGATTGGATAACCAGTGTCCTCATCGTGTGCTGTGATTGGATGTAAACCCCAGATTGAGGTAGAAGCCGTAATCCATCCTTGTACCATTGGACCAGGGCTGTTGGATAAGATATCTCACATTGGAGAATGATTGGCCCGCCTGCTTCAATGCACTTGTTCTTCTCAATTTCAGGAACAGCTGAGAACATCACTGGTGGAGCTAAGAGGATTTTTGTTCAGTCAAAATTAATAGAATTAAAAAAGTCTTTCTAATATGTCCAAATAGACGATGAGAAATAATGAAATGAAATTATTAAAAGTATTAAAACTTATGACTATTGAATGCGACACTACTGATTCTGTGTGTATATTACAAAATAATCTTTCTTGTTATTTACTACTGTCGTTCTGAAGTATACACTTCTGAACATTAATGAGTATGCCTAAATTAGGTGACATAATCTATACAATATAGTGATATTGTATAGGAATAAGTAATTTGAAAGAAAACCGTTTTTTAACTGTTATTGTGTCAGCAGAAATGGTTAAGAAATTAATATAGTGTTTAAAAGAATGGGGCTTTGATTATTTGGTTATGGATGTTTACTTTGTTAAAATATGATAAGGGCAAACAGCATTTAGTGGATGAAGCGTTATTTGACACATTGTTAGTGGTTTTGAGAAAAAGTATGTAGACTCAAAATCACCTGCAACATCCACCTTGAATGCTATGAGATCATCCACAGCCTCACAGCTGTACATGCCTGAGTGTTTGAGCTCAGCTGAATGGATGATCAATTTCCTCATAGTGCCCTCTGATTGGATGTCAAGTCCACTGTGTTGTTGGAGTTCGACTCCATCTTTGAGCCAGGTAACTTGGGCAGTAGGGTCTGAGATTTCACATTGAAGTATAATTGGACAGCCTGCTTCAATAAACTTGTTCCTTGCAATTTCTGGGAGTGCTGAGAACCTAACAGGGTGAGCTATGAAAATTTGGAAAGTGTTAAAAAACGTTTGAAATTTGCCATTAATTTGTGCACAAAAAAAACAACTGAAAAGAAAAAAACACAAATAATATTAATCTACAAATGTATTAGTGGGAGGATTTGCTCAGGTACCAAGAGGGGAGAGAAGAAGGGTTTCAATGAGTGGTAATAATTGTTATAGGAAAGTAACCTCTTAAATGGAGCTATTAGAAATGAAAGAAATATATAAGGGCCATGAAACAGTACACTGCAGATTAAAAATTGGAATATCTGATAATTATGTTAGTGTTGTGAAAATCACCTTGATCATCCACCTTGAATGATACGGTATCACCTTGAACATGACAGGTGTAGTTCCCAGTATCAGACAGTTTTGCTGATTCAACAGTTATTTTCCGTTTATTTTCATCTTTTTGGAAATTGAGCTCAGGGTTTGGGGCCAGCTCTCTACCATCTTTGCACCAGAGCACCTCAGAGGTTGCATCTGATAGCTCACATTTCAGAACAATTGGTGAGTCTACTTCGGTGGACTTGTTCTTCTCCACTTCTGAAATTGGAATGAACTTCAGTGATGGAGCTACAGAGTTGTGAATGGCATAGAGAATGAACTGTATGATTTATTGGACAATGACTGGCTATTATGTGCATGTTTGACAGAAAGTTAACATGTCAAGCAGCTTTTGAGGCGTAAAGGATAAAATATTTGTGTTCTACCGTTGAATAACCATATGGTTAGCAAAGAGATTTAACATGAATTAAACACATCTCATGTGGTGTCTTCATGAAAAAAAAATCTAATCACCTTTGATTTCCACATGGAATGTGATGGCATCATCATTCATCTGGCATCTGTATGTTCCGTTGTGACATAATTCAGCAGCTTGCACAGAGAGTGTTCTTATCCCTTCCTCAGACCCAATGACCATACCATCTTGAGAAAGCACCTCATTTCCATCTTTGTACCACCAGACTTGCGCATCAGGGTCTGAGACTTCACATTGCAGTTTAAAGGGTCGTCCTGACTCAATGCATTTATTCCGTTGAGCCTCATCGATATTGGAGAACATCACTGGTGGAGCTACACACAATTTTGTACAAACACATTTACTTCTGTCTATTTATGAAACATGCATATTGTCCATTTTTAGTTCTTTTTAAAACTTTATGCTCAAGAATGGGACAAAATATTGACAAACATTCAGTAATTTACCAAAGAGTCCATTTGGACATTAAATGATTTAAGAGTGTACTGGAAGTTAACTGTAATGGTCAATATAACCATAAAACAAAGCAAAAAAATAAACATACTCAGACATGAGAATATAAGATGAAATATTAGTAGCGCAAGAGTAATGGACAACATCAAAAAAATCACAGATATTTAACAGACAAAACATGAACAACGAACATCAAAGACAAACATACGTAAAATTAATTTAGTTGCCAGGTTTGTTAGTGATGTGATTTCCTGTCTTTTAAAAAAGTTCTATTATTATTTGTAGTTGTGGTAAATGTCCAACAAGATAATTGAAGTAAACAATTAATGTAAAATGGTTCCATAAACATTCTTAAACAAACATTCTTAAGACTGATAATGCCAGTTGTCCAGTTACTGTTTTAAAAGTAATTTTGAACTTACAATAAGAAAGGGAAATGTCAATGAAAAAACCTTATCTTAAATAGGAATGTATCTACTGTAATGTTTCTCAGTGTTGACAACCTATTAGTCTGGCATTTATCTAAACAACAGATACAACAGAGTTAGTGACAATTGCATGATTGAAGTGGTTAGTTTGGTAATCGGATGGATTGAGCTGGCGTAGATGACTGATGAATCACCTGGTAGGTCCACTGCAAACTGGACTTGGACATCATCTGTCTCACAAGCGCATTCTTCAGAGTGAGATGGCTCATCTGTTTTGACAAAAGAGCTCGGATAGTCTCCTCAGATTGGGTGATTGTGTCACATTGTGGGAGCTCCTCAACTTCCTTGTACCAGCGCACCTCTGCCATTGTGCTTGATACATCAGGTTGTGGGAATATGGCAATGTCTGTTTCATCATTTGACTCACTCCATTCAGTCTCACGAATAGTTGAAGTTTGCAAGGATGTAGCTAAGGGGTTTAATTTAATATGTTTTATTGTGAGTAGATAAGTTAACCTAAACACATAAACAAGTTTTATAATTAACATGTAACATGCATGCCAAGAAAGTTTTTTTTGTTTGCTTGTGTTTGCTTCATAGCAGAAAAATGAGAGTTTATACTGCAATAAAGTTATGGGTATAAGTTATCTCATCAATATATTTTTTATTAGATTTTTATTTTATATAATAATCTCATTTAATGTATAATTTTGTTTATTTTTAAAAGATTTTTTAAATAATGCTTGAATGATTAAAATTGATTATGTAGCAGTGTGGAGTTTACTAGTTTAAAATCACCTTTGACATCCACCTTAATTATTATGTCATCGTCCTTGGCCTTGGAGCATTCTACCCTTGATTGACTCAAGTCTGTCACTGGAATGTTCAGCCTTTGTAAATCTTCCTCCAGTTCAACCACATGTCCATTTTCAGAGCAGAAATGTATTCCGTCCTTATACCAGTGGACTTGAGAATCACCTTCAATGGGTCTGACAACTTCAGTTTCATGTGGTTGTGTAAATAATTCTGCTTTATGACCCATTTCTTCAGTTTTGAGGGGACAAAGCATGTTTTATAGTCAGTTATCTATCAAGAGTGTAAGTGTGAATACATTTGGATTAACTTGGCCACAGAACATTTAAGCAAAAGCCAGACATGGTTAGTTGCTTTTGTTCATTAATGCTGTTAAATATATAGTCTTAAATCACCTTTCACTTCTTGTTGACATGCAAGAAATACGTCCTTGGTAACAGTCTGATATGTTCCTTCCGAACACATCTCTGATGAATGGATTATCTCTTTCTTTGTTGTAGGTTTATTGAAAGTTGTGGTTTTCTCCACCATTTGGCCTGTTAAAGGTTTTTCTTGGGTAGTGTAGTCTGAGTTCTCAGTTAGGAGTACACTGGAACGGTCTGCATCAATAGGCAAGCTCTCATCCTTTCCACAAATTGATGTAAAATTTGTCCTTGAAGCTAGGGATATTTCAGGTTATACGAAAAGAGACATGTATTACAATTATGACATTACATTGTATATGCTGTTTTCTAGGCTAAATAGACTACTAACATGTTTATAGCATTACTTTAAAAAAAAAAAAACTTGCCATTCTGCTAGAAGTTAGATTCAAGATGATAAAACAGCATTTTTTAGTGAGATGATCTTTGTTAGATTTAATATTTTGTGATGGAATTTTACTGTTGAATACTTAAGAAAATGCAGTTAAACTGTAGAACAGGGCTGTTTTTGTTTCTACGTCTTTGTAAGGTGAAGTTTTTCAGATTCAGTAAATGGTTCCAAATAGAGAAGAATGACATTAAATGGTTGTTAGGTGATAAATGTCAATGGTTTATATTTTGCTCTCATCATTGCTTGCAGAATGATGGAGCTAACTATTTAAATCACCTTCAACATCCACCTTAAAAGCTATGTCATCTTGATCCATGCCACTCTCTTCTGTTGTGATAGGATTTGAGCCGCTGCCTTCGGAAATTGAAGTATTTGTCTGGTTCTGCAGCTGTGGTTGTTTCTGAAGATTTGGTTGTAGGTGTAACTGTTGTTGCAGTTGTGGATGTAGCTGTGGTTGTACCATTGGTTGTATTTGTGCTTGTTGCATTGGTTGTAGTTGTGGTTGTGGCATTTGTTGTAGTTGTAAAACTTGTTGTATCTGTGGTTGCAGCATTGTTTGCAGCTCTGATTGTGGCACAGATTGTAGCTGTGGTTGTAGCATTGGTTGTAGCATTGGTTGTATCTGTGGTTGCAGCACTGGTTGTAGCTGTGGTTGGGTCATTGGTTGTATCTCTGGTTGTTCCAGTGATTGTGGCTGTTGTTGTAGCTTTGGTAATGGCAGTGGTTCCTCTTCAGTCAATCTGAAAGTTGTAGGAATTGACACTGGAGTCTCCCACTGGATCCTGTCTCTGGATCTTTCTGCTGTTATTTTGTTGTTCTCTTTTTCAGATATTATCTCAGCCTCAGTTCCTGGTGTTCTCAGAAACTCTTCTATAGTTGAGTGGTTTACAGAAAGAGAAGTTGATGTACTTTTGTGTCTTCATAGTCAGAAAAGCTTTTCAAGATGTATTTTTGTCGACTTGTTATTTAAGAGTATTTCAAGATTGTAAAGTATAAGAGATGACCATGTCACATATTGGTCTAAAAACAAGTCAAACAGTGGTTAAAACACACATTAAAAACAAAACATGATTACGCAAGAAGTCAGATCATCAACTCCAGTTACTTTATCATTCATTCTATATTTCAGAGCTCTACATTTCAAACACCTCAATTGTGATGATGATTCTGAATGACACATGAACAAGATGACTCAAGCAAATGTAGACGATGAACTGTATAAGTTGAAATTAAATGTGCTTCAATGAAGAATGAAGACATGTGAGTCTACAAAATGAGTTAGTTTGGAAGAAAGACTTGCAGACCAACTGATGTTGGATAAAGACATAATAGCATGGGTTAGTTTTGGGAGCTGTTTTGGGTAGGTAACCAAGATGCAGGGGACCAACATCTCCAGGAAGAGCCACTGGATAGTTAAACCGCCCTTGTTAGTGGCATAGAGGCACTGGGTTAAATGCTTGAGTTGAGGTAGCATTATATCACCTTTTGTATCCAAAGTGCACTGGACAGAGTCATCATAGGTCTCACCACTGAACACCTCATAGTGAGACAGCTCTGCTGTTAGAAAAGCCACAAAGAAAACAATAACTGACTTGCTTCAGCCATGACAGTGCTCCTAATACAGAATGGCGTACAAATAAGTGGCAAACCACCTTGGTCCATTTCAAACTGGATGGGATCCTCTGGTGTCTTTGGGCATTTTACTTCAACAAGAGATGTTTCAGGTGAGTGGATGATTAAAGCTCCTCTTGATGCATCTAAGTGAACTTCATGTTCAGATTCAGGTTCAAAATCAGAATTAGATTCAAATTCTAATTCAGGTTTGGGTTTTGATTGAGGAAGTATGACCTTCTCTTCTTTTGTCTGGCTGACATATGGAGCAGGGTCTGAGATCACATAAGGTAGTGCAACGGATTCCATTTCTTCAACCAATTTGGTCTTCTGAACTTCAGGATCAGCCAAAATGGTCGATGACACTACAGGTGACCATTGACAGAGGAATGCTTTATTCAGTGTAAATGACTAATTTTCTATACTTATAAAGACAGAACTAATTATGGCAGATGAAGACAATGACATGTACCCAGTAACATTGTCAGAATACATTCAGAATAAAAGAAGAATAAAAAGCTACATAGAGCACACAGCTGTTAGTCATCACACAAAAAACATTAAGTAGATTAGAAGCAAATATTTAAAAATCACCTTGATCTTGTACATTAAACTGGAAGACATCACTCGTTCTCACATAGTCGTACCATCCAGATTTAGAGGGCTGTGCTGTCTTGACAGCTAACGTCCTCCTGGTACACTCCGATTTGATATGAGGCTGACTTTTTGAGACGAGCTCTACACCATCCTTGTAACAACACACCTTGGCATTTGGCTCTGAGATCTCACCATACAAATCAGTGGAGTTGTCTGTTTCAATCAGCTGATTCTTCAAAGTATGTGGTAATGATGAGAACATCACCGGTGGGTCTAAAGATGATCCGTTGCATTATTAAAGAATATACAGAATAAATAGACTTTATTGAAAAGTTATCTAGACTGCCTAACATGTGATTTCTCAGACCATCTGCCAAGAAGCAAGTTAAATAAAATAATGCAAAACATGTAATATTTGTATCAAATCTCTGCCCATAAGTTGGATGCAATGGTGAGAGGCACGTCCATAACAGCAATGCTAAAAGACGCAGACAACATAAAAAGCTTGATTGTTAGTTTGCATCTAGTTTTGCAAAGGTGTTACTGGATGTACAGATTTCTCAAAAAGTCACAAATCACCTTTGATATCCACAGTGAACTGGACAGAGTCATCTGATGTTTCACAGCGGTACAATCCAGAATGTCTGGGCTCAGCTGGATTGACTACCAGAGTCCTTGCTTCTCCTTCTGACTGAACATCCAAACCAGTCTCCGGCTGAAGCTGTGTATCATTGTGGAACCAGCTGACGTGGACCATCGGGTCTGATACCTTACAGCAGAGTTCAAAGTGGCCACCAGCTTCGGTGCATATATTCTTCCCAGATTCCGGTACAGCTGAGAACCTCACCGGTGCAGCTATAGATGATGGTTTGTGTCAGAATCAAGAATGACAAGAAATTATCCAGGATAAAGGACCTATTGCTTTAAGATAACATTTAACAAATAAAAACAAATAAAAATAATACAAGATCATGACTGAAAAGATAACCTAAATTTGTAAAACAAAAGCATTTTAAAAGCAGAACAAAATGGAGACAGGTACTGTACATCAAAAGTAAAAAAAATCCTTGAAACAATGCTAAAGAATTTGACAAAAAGGGCAACACTGAAAGCTGTGATTGTTAGTAGCATAATCGCAAGACAATACAGTTAATTTGTAAGTCAGGAAAAAAAAAGATTGCAAAGTCACCTCTTATCTCCACATGAAACTCGATGACATCATCCTTTGTTGTGCAGCTGTACACACCGGCGTGAGATGGGTGTGCTGACTGAATACTGAGAGTTCTCATGCAGTCATCTGAATTGATGTCTACTCCAGATTCTACAAGAAGCTGATCCCCATCTTTATACCACTGGACTTGTGCAGCAGAGTCTGAAATCTCACACTGCAGAATAATGGGGCAGCCTGCTTCAATGCACTTTCTCCGCTTAACCTCAGGGGCAGCTGAGAACCTCACAGGTGGGGCTATGGATATTTTAGAGTGTTTTAGTCCTCACCTTTTCAATTTAATTCTAAAAATATTTTAAAACATCGGTGCTCTCTTAATCTACTGGCTTGTCAGTGTTAGTTGTCTAGCAAAATTAAAATTTATTTCACTAGTAAAAATATAAATCACCTTTAACATCCACACTGAAGTGAACAGCATCACCCCTTGTCTTGCAGCTGTACACTCCTGAGTGGTAAAATTCAGCTGACTGGACAACAAGTTCCCTCTTTGTGCCCACAGATTTGAAGTCTAGTCCACTTTGTGGTAGAAGTTTCACACCATCTTTATACCAGGAGACCTTGGCAACCGGGTCTGAGAGCTCACATTGCAGTGCTATCGTTGAACCTACTTCTATTGACTTGTTCCTCTTGCCCTCCGGAATAACTGAAAACCTCACTGGTGGGGCTATATGTGATTTGATTGAACATTATTTGGTAAACTTTGGAGATGTGCAAGTGCAAGATTGCATTGTCAGGCTTATTCCTATAATTTTGACTAATAATATGCAATTAAAGTTATCAATAAATACCTTAATTCTAGTGATTTACAAACTTTGAAGAAATAAAAAATAAGAACAAAAACGACTTACCCTCAACCTCCACATTAAACCTGATGACGTCATCGATAGCATCACAGCTATAAACTCCGGAGTGGGAGAATTCAGCTGACTGGATGACAATCCTTCTCATCGTTCCTTCTGATTGGATATGCAGACCTTCCATTGATTGAAGTTCAACACCATTCTTGTACCAACGAACTGGAGCCTCAGGGTCTGACAACTCACAGTAGAGCACTATAGGGTTGCCAACCTCTACAAATTTGTTTCGATCCATTTCAGAAAGTGGAGTGAACTTTACAAGTGGAGCTGTAGGACATATGAGAATAACAATTAGTAATATGATATGCTTATGAATGATTCTTAGTGCAAGAAAATCAAAGTTAAGTTTTCACCTTGTATATACAGAGCAGCAGAATCGCGAATTCCATAAGCAATGAAAGTGATCTCTGCTCCATTATCTGTGTCTCGTACCCCCCGGATGCGTAGGGACTGGTGCGTACGTGAACGCCTTATGGAGAAACGTTCATCGTCTTGAAGCTGATTTCCATTTAGGAACCAAGTGCCTATAACCGAGGCAGAGAGCTCAATGGTAAAGCAGGCATCCTGGCCCTCTGGCACTAAAGCATCTTGTAAAGGTGCCTGGATTCTTGCAACTGGAACTAAAACCATAGGATATTAAAATTGTTAGTGTTTCCTTGACGTACTGTATTGAATGGTCAACTTCATTACTAAACATACCAAGGTGAACTGCTCGAGGGAACTCTACATTTCCACTTCTTCCATATTTGTTGACACTGCATATCCGAAATCTGTAATCTGCCTCGCATGGAACACTGTCACCAAGAATCTCCACAGAGGTTGCAGAGTCTGTGGTCAAACATTGCAGCCACTCTTGTGAACCAACCTCTTGTCTTTCAATAATATATCCTGAAGGTGGATTCTTTCGAGAGTCTTGTGCTGGAAACCAGGAAAGAAGAGCTGCATTTGCTCTTTCTGTGTTTATTTGTACCCCTATGGGACAGCTTGGTGGACAGTGCCTTGCCGCTGAAATTACCACAAACGTAGAGAAGGTTAATTGAAATTAGCTATACATTCTGAAATGGAAGTGTTTGAAATTAATAGTTGTAAACACATTTTTTTTACCTTTAACCCGTAGCTGAGATGATGTTTTTGATCTACCAACGTAGAACATGACCAAACCGGAGTCCTGTGGTGTGGTATTTACAAAGACCAAAATGTGGGTCCTTCCAAAAGATTTGAGAATGGTCTGGTGTGTCTCTCTTAGCTCTGTTCCATCTTTGTACCAATGAATGTCCATTTCTTCCTCCTCTACCTCCACGCAGAATGCTGCATTTTCACCCTCCAAGACATCAACTTTTCGTGGCAGCTTTCGTACAATTGTTCCTTCAAGAGACCAAGTTTGCAATTCAAGTCAGTTAAATTATACAGAAGCAAATGCGATTTAGATGACATTGTTTTCCCTGACAGGTGATGGCAGATGCTGAAGTTTTTTTTTTTTACCTTTGACTGCTACCTCAGCAATACTTCTGCCTCCATCAGCCATCTCGCAGAGATAAATCCCATCATCATCAACTCCAATATCACGAATTGTGAGTCGACGCTTTGTCCCCCACTCTTCCATCCCATATTTGGCTCCAGGCTGCAGTCGTCTGTCTTCTAAGTACCATGTGATTGGAACAGAGTCCTCAGGAACTTCACACTCAAGAACAGCCAAGTCTCTTTCCCATACTTGCAAGTCATTTAATGGTTGCTTAAATCGAACAGGTGGCTCTGTTGTTACAAAAAAATTAAAAGAAAAAAGTCAGGAATGAATAGAGCTGCATTACCCTTAAAATAATATGTTTACAAAATATTAAATACCTACCCAGTTGTCAATGGCCACCATATGTTGTGTTTTAGATGCTGATATGCTGGTGATCCCACCATGTAACAACCTTAACCAGCATCACCAGAGGGATCATACTTATCAAATGTACATTTTGCTAATGGTCTACATGACTATGTTTGTTAACCTTTAACATAGATATTTACATTAGAAGTCGCCTACGCTGTTGGTGTCTATTGGAAGGAATGTGTCAATAGAGCCGCCATTTTAGTACAGGGTAGTGCTCCTTTGAAATGAATGTGAGACCAAGGTGCAGTGGAGGACTGGCCATCCAGTGCCAGATATACACATATATACATATCCTCAATCAGGAGTTTTCCCGGTGGTCAGTATGCAAATATTTTTCTAAATTAAGTAAATTATAATTTTACATAACTTTTCTATATCGATGAATAAGTGACTGCACAGGCATTGCCAACAAAGAGCATGTGTTTGTGTGTATGTAAATGTATTATCTCCCTCTCTGTTAAATTAGATCTAATCCATATCCTGAAACACACCTCCTCTCCTGCTTTCACTGCTCATTCTAACGGAGGAAGCAATTCGTTTGTGAATGAATCTCCATTATGAACGACTCATTCACTTAGACAACAATATTATAAGTTTCTGGCACCGCAATATCTTGTTGTCATATTTCATTTACATTGTTTGCTTATTTTATGTAACATAACTAGCATAAGCCTAGTATTTAGTGCGAGTTGGTGCTTTTTATGGTCCGGGCAGTAAAAGACTGTAATATCATCAATATTTGTTTAACAACAGTTTGTAACATACAAAAACATAAAAAATGAAATCTTACCTATGAAATGTTCTGCGTTTGTGCTTGGTTTTCTTTGTTTGCTCGTTATAACATCTGTATGCTGCTCTAAAGTTCAGCATCTTTACATTGGCTTTAGTCTTGACTGGTGCGGTTGAATGACATTTGTCCATTTGTCCTGCACTGTACAAATGTGGCGGCGCTATTGACGCATGCTCAGGGTCTGTATGCAATATTTAGTGCTTATATCTATGAAACTTTAAGACCAGCGCTAACATATGCTAGTCTCAATCAGCATATTCATGCATAGAATTTATACCAGTCTAGTGGATATTGCTTTTCTGTGACTTGACTCAATGAATATTTTTTGTAAAATTACTTAGGTAAATTTGTTTTCCTAAAAAGCAGTTTGTGTTATCCATACTGAAGATGTATATATTTTTGTTCTAATCAAAATAAATAATTAATATTTGTCTCATTTAAAAGTATAAAGATCTTGAAATACTGTAAATATATCAGAGAAATACAGATAATTTTGTGTTTATATAGACAAAACTTTGTTTATTCAATATAAAATACCATTATGTGTATTCTGCCTTGTTCAAACTTGCTTCAGTAGCCATACCTTCAGTTTAGCCTTGGTGACTTGAAACCCTTTTAAGATGTTTGGTGTTGCCTGGCTCTGATACGATATAGTCATGCAAAGCTATCAGTTTTGACTGTTTGATGGTCCATGTGAGAAATTTGAGCTTGTCTCCAGAGATTTCTATCACATGTGTGGGCATCAGACCTGGGCCTAAGCGACTTTGCAGATATACTGTAGGATTGGATGGAATCTATTTCATGTTAATGAGTTTGGCCTGGTCAGATAATTTTCAAGCTCCCTTGATGCATTTCCTACAACTGAATCATCATAAAAGTTACCGCTTATTAGGGGACCAAATGCTTGACACATCTGACGGCAACAGGCTGCTTAATTGTGCAGACTATACAAAGTGTATGCCCGTCTTGTGTTTGTATTGTACTGCAAGTATCACATTCTAATTCAGATAACTTTACCTTTGACGATGAGGTGTACAGCACTCAGGGTTTGTCCTGCAGTGTTTGAAGCAGAACAGACATAAACTCCATTGTCCTGTTGTTTGCAGTAGAGAACTTTAAGTGTGAAGTAACCTTCTCTGTCTTCATACAATAGGTACCGTCGTCCAGACAAGATAAGTTTCCCATCTTTCCTCCATAATATTTCTGGTTTTGGCTTCCCTGTTACATAGCACCGAAACTTTGCATGTTTCCCCTCTGTCACTGCAAACATTTTCACTTTGGCTGAGTTTGGTAATGGGTCATTTTTCAGCTTTGTCGCAACTTGTCTACCACTTCTTTGTTTTCCCTGATGTGCTTTCCAGTGGCCGTTAGTGTATCCATTACGGTTGCCTTCATCTTCATGTCCTGGTCCAGCATCCACTAACAGCACAGCCCCTGCCAGACTCTCTCCAAATTCATTCCTAGCCTTACACGTATACACCCCTCCATCTGGTGCTCTTGTCTTGAAAATTTTCAGCTGGAACCACCCTCCATCCTGATAGCTGATGGTGAAATGTGTGCTCTCGAAGATCTCATTCAACTTCTTGCCATCCTTCTCCCACATTACTTCTGGTCTAGGGTTTCCCCACAGCTTACAGGAGAACATGGCATCTTCTCCTCGTCCAACCCTAGTTGAGAGGGGCTTGATGAGGAAGCGTGGCTTGTTTTCCTCCCGAACTTCCATCTCCTGTGCTTCACCTTCTACTTTTAAAGTGGCTGCTGCATAAGTCTCTCCAATGCAGTTCTTTGCCTTGCAGATGTATTGCCCACTGTCCTCCATTGTCACTGAAGTTATTATAAGATTGTAGACATTTCCATCCTCAAACACCCGGTATCTGCCCTCTGGATGAATCTTCTCATTGTTTCTTTCCCATATAACGGCAGGTCTGGGATCTCCGCCGATCTGACATTTCAGAACCGCATCTGTGCCACTCTGTACAACCACAGGCCGAGGGTATGCCAGGAACCGTGGTGCTCCACCAAACACATCCATCCCTGCTCACTTGCCAACCTCCACTCAGATTGACAGGCTACAGGCATTCAGTCTATTTATTGCTCTGGAGAATTTGGTTGTCCAGCAGTTTATGAAGTAAGTCTCTGAATCATAACAAAGAAAATACATTTAATTTAAGCTTTGATAACCTCCAGAAGTTCCATACATTTAAAAATATTTTAGTCTTAAAATAAAGGTATACAAGCTGCCACTTTTGCACGTTCTTTTCAAAAGGTAAACATTTGGTACATAGTAGTACAATTAGTGTACATATTAGTACCTGAAAAAAAATGCAACATCCAAAGACAGCTTTTTTTAACCTGTATTTCTGAGAGGGTATTTAAATACGAAGGTTGTGAGAGATAACGAGGAACTAATGTAACAAATAGAATGCATAGTGATTTAAATTTGATTCACATTAAAAAATGTACATCCATTTTCCAAAAGGAAATTTTAATCTTTAAATTATTTTAACCGGGCATGGATAGTTTTGAAACACTTGATAACTATAATGCTAATAAATTAGTTCTAAAACTTGTTATAAATTTGAAAGGATAGCAGAGAATATCACAATTTTTACAATGTTGAACAATATTGTCTTAATTACTTTCCGAAAAAAAAAAAATCAGATGATGGGAAAAAAAAAAACATTGACAGCAAATCGAAACTCCTACTTTAAAAGTGCAAGCATTTAAAGCAGCAGACAAGAGCACTGTGGAATGCCTTTAGAATAAACAGCAGTATAGTACATCACATGCACGCTTATAGATATCTTCATAGTTCTTGTTCTTCGTGTGAACAGACCATTGGAGATGTACAGCTGAGGGGTTATTAGGGATGGTAAATTTCAGCTATTTCTATCAGTTTGCTAATTGCTCCCTTACTCTCACAAGGTACTGTTGCCTAAATCAGGGGTAACCAATCTCGGTCCTGGCAGGCCAGTGTCCCTGCAGGGTTTAGCTCCAACTTGCCTCAACACACCTGCCTGGGTGTTTCAAGTATACCTAGTAAGACCTTCATTAGCTTGATCAGGTGTGTTTGATTAGAGTTAGTGCTAAAATCTGCTGGACACCAACCCTCCAGGAACAAGCCTTAAATCATGCCGAAGCGTAGTTGTCCCCCTCCTCTCTCCCTCGATGACCTGCACTCACACTGTATCTTTACCTACCAAACCTGAGCACGCTTAAGTCATCGGTGATGCGACTGTTCAGTTTAAAAGGAAGAGCAGCGCTCTCGCTCAGCACAATGGACATTGCTTATTGTTATATCGTTATTGTATTATTTTTAGTCATTTGGGATGCAGTGACACGCAGTCAAATGTTTTGCCGAACAGATCCACAACTTTTGACATTAATAAATTATCAGAAAAGTCTTCATGCTCCAGGCATTAGGAGATTTGCTGAAGGTGCAGCTGACGTGCAGCGAGGGGTTTGCATCTTCAATAAACTATGTCTTCAGTTTCGGGCTCAGGCTCGATTTGCACTCACACTACAAGCGTATCATGCCACATCCCAACCGAACCAAGCTCTGGCACACCTCGTCCATTCGGGCCAGGGCCGGCCAAGTGAACCGCGTCTGGGCCCAATTTGGAGCACTCACACTTGTCAAAGGAACTGGGAAACGTACCTGGGCACGGTTCGGATAGCATAGTGTGAGTGCACCCTTAAATAGCTGCAGTGAAAGCTTGGTATCTAACAAATTATTTAGTCCAGAGCAAATCATAACCAGTCATTAGTTGTCCATAAGCCACCTGACATGACCTATAATAGCAGAATCTCATCAGAAAAAACAAGAAAAAAAAAAATATATATATATATATTTTATGTTCTGTAATTTTACAAAATGACATTAGAAGTGTAATTAAAACCTTTTAATTAACTGCTGAATAAAACTAGTTGTTGACATTAGGTTTTAGTATGTTTACTAGTAGGGTTTGTTTATTTGGTCTCTCTCCATTGGGAAATGATTCTTTTTCCCAAAAGTACAAAATGCTCAGAACCTTCTCAGATATTATGCTTTATGAGAAAATAGCTCAAGCCACCCATATAAAGGTGAATAGTCTTTTAGCCTTATTGCAACAGGGACCACAACACATAACTAACACAGCTGGTGCTGTATTTCAATGGGAAAGTGCTTTATATAGTATGCCCTAAATAAAGACCTGTGAGAGGGCATGTGTCAGGTATCACAAAGCGCACCACACAACACGCGTGCACATACAACACAGGTCTCACAAACTCGCGTAGGACACACCCCATGGGGACCTCAGTCAAAATATTCTATGCCTCCCTTTCACGCCTTGCACTAGCAAATGCACTGACAAATTTAGCTGTTAAATGTCATTGTCAAAATAATTTGTTTTCCATTCAATTCAAGAAGTTCTTGCTCTGTACTATTAAGCAATGTATTCCACTGAAAACATCCTTTGTTGCACATGAGGTAATCCAGAGCGTATTGGTTTACTATGTCCTCATATGATTTTTTTATTTGTGGCTTCTCAAATTCAATCATGCTGCAAGTTTGGCCTGTGCAATCCACAGGAGATGTTTATATGCTAGGGCTTGTTTATCTGTTTTAGGATACCACAACTCATGAATCGCTAATTCTGGGAATCTATGACGCACAACTAACCCAAGGAAAATGATCCGAGGATCCAAGTATCCTTTTTAAAACCTTGAACATCTAGTTATTCATCATTCTTTATGTTGAAGTTTGTGCCATGCTATAAACAAGACAATAAAACAACACACAAAACAACCTTGCAAGAATCTGCCAACAATTGAAAAGTCTTAAACACTCCAATTCCCTAATTGTGTTTAAACATAGACTGAAAACTCACTGAAGATCTCATCAGAAACACTAGGAATGTGAATAATTGTATTCTACCACCAACTGGGATTAATGTATAACATCAGCAATGCAGTTTCCCTCAGGACTTTAAAAGGGGATTAACCTCTTGTTTGTGCTCCTAATTTAATAAGACTGACCTTTGACCTCAGGGAAACTGCTCTTTGTAACATAAACATGTCCTACCTCTGTTTGGTCCTCAGAGACAACTGTCAATATACATTCCGTTGTGACCAGCTTCTTCTGCTTCGCCGCCCTTCACTTCCAGCAGTAGTTTTTTTTTCACAGAATAATCCTTTTCCACTTTCGTAGATTTGTTGTGGCATGTCCTCCTCATTAACATCTAGTCCATGTCACCTGTCCATTTTGCCAAAGCTTCTACATGCCCCTTTTAAGATGTTTTTAATTTTATCAGACCGCTTTCCTTTGAATGCTCCAGCGGTCCCACAAACTCTGTGGTGTTTAGTCCTGAGACACCCCTAGTGTCATTGTTCGTAGAAGACCGTTAAATGCTTTTGCAGCTGCTGCTGTCCCCTAAAAATACTGGCAGCCTCGATGACAGCAGTGAAGATAAGTCAGGCTCTCCATTCACTTGCTCGCAGTGGCTAAAGATAGGTTAGATGGCTCGTCCTGAGCAGATTGCTTGACTTACTTGAGACCTTGCAATAAAACCTAAGGAGAAGGGCAGCAGCCTTCTGGCCTTCTGAAAACTTTCAGCATACGCTTGAATGTTCACAACCTTTTGTTTGTGGCAGCGGCACCATCATAGTCCTCCGAAGCCATTCAGAGACTGCAGAGGATTCCTGGTAATGGTCATAATTTTATGGGATCTGTCATCAGCCTTAGTGGTGTAGCCCTCCAAATTATTAAGCATGCAGATCACACATACTCTGCCCTGTTTATAAGCTAAGGCAACAACATTTCTCTGATAACATGGTGACACTTTATTTTGATGCTCCCATTTTGATGACCAACAGTTACTATGCAACTACTTTATTGCGTGTTAACCTACGAATTTAGCAGAACTGCTTGGTTAATGTCTGATTACACTCATTCTACATCTATATTCACTCCATTTATATTCACTATAAGAAATTCTAACTGTCTACCAGTGTTACTCTAATAAGAGAGTTAGTTGACTGTTTTGGGAACCGTTAAAATAGTCAACAGAATGTCTAAATGGGAGCAGCAAAACAAAGTGTAACCTATAGTGTAACACAGAACATTTCATCAACAGCATAGATGTGACAGCCAATGGTGTTATTTCAAAATGCATTTCATTGTGAGAGAAGGTACAGCAAAGTGTCCTTAAATAAACTGGGCAACTGTGAAATGCCTCTGTGGAACTATCTAAAAACGAAACGTTCAAAGAACAGATCCAGGGGGGAGTTCGTCCACGTGTGAGACGGCTTATGAATGTGTGAGGGTGAACACAGAGAGCAGTGACCCCTCAGCTGTTTAGAGGCTCACATCTCACAGGCTCAATGCTGCCTCCTCTGATTTCAGCCATTGGAAGTAATGTGATCTTTCCCTGAACCCTGAAACCAGCATCCTGGCAATGAAACGGTTTGTACAAGCCACTTTGTGAAAACCTGCAGGGATTAGCGGTCCTCTTTTTGAAACTTCTAAAATCCCCCAGCTGCTAAAGAAGATATTAGCAAGTGTGTTGTTTCTTTATGTGTTGAAACCTGTTGCAATAAGGACTTTGGAAAAGGAATAATTGTAAAAACAACACAAAGGGTCTGTTAATAGCTAGTGTTTGGTGATAAAGACCCAGCAAAACTGCAAAACAACCCAGTTTGGCTCCCATCTTCATGGATTTTGTGTTGAAACAGGAAGTTTGAATTTAGATAAATATTTGAATTACCATTAACCCCATGGAGGTGTATGTGGAGTGACTCATACTGACGGATGTTCTCATACTTTCCTTTGTTTCCGCCTTTTATTACAGTAACATGCATTCAGAAATGTCTCTTGTGACAACTTGTGTTCAGATTTCGGTGAGACACTTCGCTGAATGCTGGAGTGTTCAGTTAAACACACAAGTACTATAGAATAAACAAATGTTTTTATATTATTAGGCAGGAAACCAAGAAAATGGCTGCTAGCAAGGACAGCAACATCCTTAACATGAGCACCGGGAAAGCAGTGAGTGCGCACAATGTTACCTTTAGTGGAAGCAGTGTGGATGTGGTGAATGATGGAATCGCTGATGACTGCAACGTTGTGACCTGTCTTGTGGAGGGGGTGGGGGGCGAAGCGGTTCTCCATGGCGATCTTGAACACTGGAGGTGACGTTCTGCCCCGGAACCTGGTATGCACCCAGGGGCCATGGTAGCCTGGTGCCAGAGTAAACGACCCCTGGGCAAATCGCATCCTATGTGCGCTGGGCCTGGACAGAGAAACACATGGGGTTGAGGGGGACGGAGTGTTGAGATTGTATCATACACCTACCTCAGAGGAGCGAGCTACAGCCCGGGGGACATCGAGTAAGGTCCGTTGTTTGAAGGTCCGAAGCTGTGCTCGTTGCATCTCGAGGTCACGGATCTGTGCTTCCACTTTTTCCAGCTCCAGCTCGTATGCCTCCACCTGCACTCAAGGATAGACAAACAAGCGACATTGTACAGGGTGAAGGCCGAATACAGTAAGTGAGAGAGTAAGTGAAAGAAGCCAGTAGCTTTAGCTGACAAGCAGTGCTAGCAGGCTAAACCTAGAAGCTAATGCTCGAGAGACAAAAAACAATGCTCGTTTCGAGTAGATTTATTTGTATAAATGTATTATGGGTTTGTTCACCCTCTGTAGGAAAGACAAATACTAATGAATCGGGACGTATTTTATGATAAAATTGGAAATTGCAAAGCTACATGATGAAGCTCAAAAACACATGCAATGAGGCAACCGTAACTGCAACAATGACCTCACTCGAGTATCCAAAGTAGGCAAAGTAATAAGTAGTCTTTCGAATGCAATAACCTAATTGTTTGACCAACACGATCAAATGCCTTTTCAAATGAGTCAGAAAATGGCTGAAAGTAGTTTTCAGCAACTTGTCCACACAGGTGTCGTGGCACCCTACAGTCAATAGTATGGCTATATTTAATTCTGAAAGGCCCAAAAAAAAACCTTCAAAAGTTTAAAAATCCCTTCTTGAATTTATATATTTCATTATATAGTTTTTTTCAGCCTGTATGTTTAGTTAACAAATAATAAAAAACATAAAAAAGTTCAACTCTTTTAATGGATAATAAAATAGTATAAGGTCCCAAAAAATTGCACTTTAGCATAATTTTACACCATCTACAGCTCAAAATGCAGGGGAAAAATGTTAGTAAGCCCTCTCCTGTAGCCCTTGAATTCATTCATTGCAAAGGACCAGTTTTGAGATCTCTGTTTTGGAACAATTTTTCAAAAGGCCACGATTGTTCTCAGGATACCATAATGTACCCAAAAGTGTACCCAAAGTTCACTTTCTGAGGCATATTTATACCATTTGGAATGCAGCAAAGTTTTATTGGATCAGTGTGAAATTTGAATGTAAATAAAGCATTAATGATTTTGATGATGGCAAGTGTAAGTGCATTTCTGGAGAGCTTTTACCAACTCTCTCCCTCCCTCTGCTGGCAGGATAACTGATACAGCTGTCATTATCCACTTATCCTATTTTAGATAGACTCCTTATTCACGTGCCTTTTTTAACAACTATTTCTCTGAAACATTATCATTTCCAAACAATTCCATTATTAAAATGAAAATATATCCATGAATTTTTTCCATTATAATTATCATATTCTGTAAGTTATAAGACTGGATGTCTATGTTAGCTGGAATTCCTCATAAACATGTTTTTGGAGCTGATATTGTCACTAAGTTCTTTCGTATCCAAGTGGAAGTATTCTAATTTGGGAAAGTGTTGTCATTGCTTTATAAGCAACTTTCTTCTGACTGGCTCAGGCATGTTGTAAGATCTTGGCTGCATGCCTGCTAGAACTATCTAAACATATTTCTAGTCATTTGTTTACAAAGGTGGCCGCTGGTCCATGATATCTCCTTTTTTTTTAAAACATGGTTTATCTGTGGCAACCTACCAAATAATAGATAGAAGCATAGAGATAAAGATTTATGATAGAATAAAACATTTCACAGTACTTTAGTTCTATGAATTCCAATGAACAGTGGCCCATGAATTTTGGGAAAATATCAAATCCATTTAATATACACAGAGATGGAACAGATTATTGCAGTTATTGAAATGAAGGTGGTTAGTTACACAATTGCTAATGATACATTTTTGAAACTTTGGCCATGTTGATTGAGCATACTGGATAGACACACACATCTCCTTGGCAGGCCAGGTGCCAGAATTCCACAACTGAGGGGGCATTTTAATCCCATAGGGGAGGCACTAGACAGTCACTTATTTTGGTCCCTCTTGTACCTTTCATTTAGGCAATTTGTTCGCTTATTTATTATTACTTTGCGTTACTGCCTAAGCTACTGACACAAAGCAGTAATATACTTTTTATAGTAATAATAAGTAGCTTCGCTTTTGCTGATTTTATCAGAGAAGGTTATGCAACGATATCGTTTACATAAATGCAGACGGATCATGGCTTCAGCACCAAACGAGTGCTTTAAATCATATTTTATTTGCTTTATTTCCGTTTTATTTCAAATAAAATAATTGTGTAACATTTTAGGTAAAGACATCAATGCCCCACATGCAAGCTAACCCGCGGTTAGGCTATTCGTATAATCGGTAAATAAAAATAACGGAATCAGCATAACCGAGTCATTACGCTTTACGTAGCCTTACCAACCAATCATTTATCAATGTTAGGAAAAAGTAAATCTAATGTCATTTAAAAAAAAGTAGCTAAATGTGTTACTTAGTTCCATTTAAAGGCATTAGTATAGCCAGAAAAACAGAGTCTGTCTACCTACCTCAAAAAATAAAATAAATGTAGTTATTACTGTAAAAATTGGTTAACTTTTGGCATGGATAACATGCAACTCAGGCTATATAACTTTTATTATAAGTTTAAAGGTAAAAATAAAGATTTATGTTAGGCTATGAGTGTTTTTTTGTGTGTGTGAAATTGTTCGATTGCCATTTGTAAAAACGCCACCATAAACCATTAGGCTATTAGGCCTACCCGTCATTTGATTTATTTATTAATTTCAATAACTTTTCAGGTTAGGCTACATTTTCATTTTAGGGCCATGAGCTACAATTCAAAATAAAATAAATATGCTAACTGTATTTTAGCCGCTAAAATAGCCTAGGCCTGCAATATGTTTTCTGGTGTTTAATTTTGCATGAGCAAGTATAGGCTGAATTACATATTTTTAAAAGATTATCTTTATCAAAATTCAAGAGAAACAAAAAAGTATAAAATTTGAATTTACAAAAGGGTAGTATGTTTTTTTCCAATATTTTGCATGAATTTCAATTCTATTACTAAAGATGTTTGGCGACAAAAATAATATTTCAATAAATATATCCGTTTAATAAATCTTATTTGTTCAAATGCAATGGACGTCAAGGTTGGGCAGTGGGTAGCACAATCGCCTCACAGCAAAAAGGTTGCTGGTTTGAGCCTTGGCTGGGTCAGTTGGCATTTCTGTGTGGAGTGTGTTCTCCCCGTGTTCGCATGTGGTTCCTCCAGGTGCTCTGTTTCCCCCACAAGTCCAAAGACATGCCGTATAGGTAAATTGGGTTGGCTAAAATTGTCCATAGTGTATGTGTGTGAATGAGGGTGTATGGATGTTTCCCTGTGATGGGTTACAGCTGGAAGGGCATCCGCTGCGTAAAACATACTGTATGCTGGATAAGTTGGCGATTCATTCCGCTGTGGCGACCAGAATAATAACGGGATGAATGAACAAATAAATCTTCGAATGCACCAAAATATAATACCTATAATTACTGAGAAATGGATAAAAATTTTCATTTTCAAAATGTCCTCAATTATGTTGAGTACTGTTTAACTAGATAAATGTTGCTTATGAGCACAATAAAATATATATTGGTCATTTTAAGCTGTAATTTGTGATTATGCTTTCATAAAAAAAAAAATTCCAACATATTAGAATTGCTAAAATATTATTTAGAGTGCATAAAACAGTAATGAAATTAGCCTTAGCAAGACAAAGGAATCAACATAAAATAACAGCATATTTGAAAATATTCAATTTGGTTGAAATGCTGCTGTCTTGAATAATCACAGAATTTGATATAGACAAATCAAAGTGTTTGTTTCCACTATACAACTTCCTATTTGTGCAGATAACTAACGACCCAGAATTATATGCGGTGGGCTGATTTTCATGGGTGTAAATGATGTGATAAAAGACTCTTTTGACATTTCATGGAGCGGATCGAGCTAATAAACTACTAAACCTAATGCAGAGGTAGTTTCCCCAGGCTCCAAATACTTTCTCAGATTGCCTCCTGAAACATGAACGGACATGAATGGTGAATGTGTTCAGAAGCACATCTTTAGCAGTTGATTTTCAAGGGATTCCAGATCACCAAGAAAGTGTTTGATTTTATGTGAAACTCGTCTCGTCTCTCACATTCACAACACTTCTGTATTGCAGCTGAACCGCTTTGACTTTGACATCAGACAAGCTGTAAGCTTTCTGAAAGAAAGTTTTAGGTGACATGCTGAAATCTTTTCTTTCCTAAAAAATGTGTTGTTTTTAGAGTTGAATGCGATCGTTTCTCTCGCTGTCTATCTAGTCGGTTCATGCATTTCAGATATTGGAGCATTTTTTTTTTTTGACATGGCAGTGTTTACCTGTGTTTCGCTAAGTCAGAGTGACATAAACCTGGCATGACCTCTCAGTTTCCATAGGTGCAAAGCCATCCATTCTCACTGTTTGTTTTTCCTACATCAAGCTCACTGTTTCCTCATGATTTAAAATTGAGCCTGGCAAGTCTATTCCCATATGACCTTGCTGATCTACAGCAGAGTCAAGCTGTCATTTAACATTGCTGCCTCTGTATATCGCACAAAAAATCTCTCTTGCTCTTCTACTGTGTTGAAATAAAAGTCAGGTGATGCGTACAGTATATATCTGATGATAGCATGGACCAGGAAATGGCTGTAAATGAAATAATATAAGGTTTAAAAAGCTGCCTGGTTGCTCAAATACTGTAGTGCCCTGTCTATACTTGTTTTTTGTTTGTCTTTTACCTAGTAACATTTAAGCTGGAAGGCTGTCTGACTAAGCAGAGTCATTACGAACTGTCTGTCTGTCTGTCTGAGTGCTCATTTGTTTAAACATGTTCTCATTTGAAGCACAGTCTGTTTAATCTCAATAAGGTAATGTTTTGCGCTGTCGGGTAAGGCCAGGTTGTTAAAGAATGAAGAATTGATACTCCTGCAGTTCTTTCTCTAACCACTTGGTGGTGACAAACATTCAGTAGATGGTCATTCTGTCATTTCATTTGAGCTTTCATTGTTACTTGTTTCATAGGAAATGTGATCAAAAGAAGGACTACACAATCCTTCGATTTGTAAGGTTTTAACATTATATTTGATTATATTATATTTGAAGATTTAAAACAAATCATGTTTAAAAGTTGCTGAAATGTTATGTACTATATTAATATTTGTAGTCATACAAACCTGCACTATAAAATGATGTAAAACGTTTATTTTTAGCTCATGAAATGAAACGCTGTGTATTAAGGTTTAATACTAGTTTTCTCCAAATACAACCCCCCCCCCCCAATCAACTAGGCATACAATAACAATGCAGTCTATAATATATATATAAATATATTAATATATATATATATATACTATATATATATATATAACAATTAATATACATATAAGTATATAGTTGAAGTCAGATATATTAGCCCCCTTTGAATTTTTCAATGATATTTAGCAGAGCAAGGAAATTTTCACAGTATGTCTGATAATATTTTTTCTTCTGGAGAAAGTCTTAAATAAATAACTCAGTTATTAGAAATGAGTTTTTACAACTATGGTTAAAAATATGTGGAAAAATCCGTTAAACAGAAATTGGGGGAAAAAATAAATGGGGGCTAATAATTTTGACTTCAACTGTATATATAATTTTTATTTATTTTTTTTTTACATTTTTTTTACATGGATCCTAATATATCAATTATTGATAACAAGCTGTAAGACATGACAAAGTGTATAGTTTTGTCACTGCTACAATTTCAATAAATTAAATTGATTTAATTAATAAGTAAATTAAATTAATTTAATTATTAAACAGTTTTTTAGTTTTTATATTTAGTTTACTTTATTTTCAGTTTCTGCTGTCTTTGGCCCCCATTTAATGGATGGAGAGTGACCTGAATGAAAATTGGCAGGAATTTTGATGGCCTTGTGAGACCTGGACAGCACTAACTGCTTGCCTGCAGGCAAAGGAGCAGAGCTATAGGCTGGTCGATGAAGGTATGCTGGACTACATGTGTGAACAAGGCAGTCGGCAGCAGCACCTGGAACCAAATTATGTAGATTCCACTCAGGTGCTTCCATCGAGTGTCTTTTTGACCCGCTGGATATTTAGTTTAAAATCACAATAATCCCCGTTTCTCTTCCCTGAGTTCTGTTTTTGTTCCTCACAAATGTTCATAGGGTGTTTTGGTTTTGCTCACTTTGACAATTAATCATATGGTTTGTGGTTCACCATGTTCAGCAAATTTAGATGTTATTTTAGCTGCTGTAATCATTAGCATAACATGATAACTTGTGATAAACTAGATTCTCAAGCGAAAACTGACGTGATATCAGTAGATTTGTGACTTTTATAGTGGGGTTAATCTATTCTAACCAGTTACATGTACATTTATTTTTAAAAATCAAAATGTTCATAATTTCTAACTAAGATGTTTCTGTTCACATATTTATATGCACATTTACTGTATGATGCTGCATAACATGCTTAATTGAAACAGCAAGTTGTGCATAGCATCTTAAAATTATCTAATATGAGCTACATCATTTTTGTACAATGACAAGATGTACAAATATCCATAGTAGGATGGAAAAAAATCCATAATGCAAAACAAGTAACCCATCTGACTTTTGATCATTTGATTGGATAACTGGGCTGCACAGCGGACATCTGACTGCATGTCAAAAATGATTTGTTATTTGGATAGTTTTCTTGTGTTGTTGTCGGCCTTGCTTGTGGTGTTTTGTATTTTTTGGTTAGGACACTCTGACTGTGTTTGAAATAACTGCTTAAATTACACACTATTACCAAATTGGGTGCTATTTGGTGGAACTATTCAATCCCATAACAATGCATCACAATAACAAATTTACAAATGATGTACAATTCAACAGCTAGAGAATATCCATAATGATATTCTTTGAGGGTTGTGCTGAATATATCGTCAACTTGGAATTATAAGGTTCTATCTGACATTTTTGTCAAAATTGAGTTATTGACATATTCTTATTAATTGACAACTTATTTACAGTATGGGATGTTTTTTTATAAGTTATTTACATTTTAAGACTTTTTATTTAAAGAACAAATGTTGCACACATACTGTTTGCCAGGAAATGCAAAAACTTCGAAGCTCAACATCTTCAAAATCATTCAGAACGCAGACAGAACCTTATAATTCCAAGGTGACGATATCTCATGTCTTGACAGAAGATGGTGCTCATCTATACATCCATTTTCCGGACAGGTCTAATTTCGTTTACAACATACAGCTATGATTTTGATTTTTAGAAAATGATTTTGGTCATTTTGTTATAAGTATTAGATAAATCCTTTTATTATTAAAACTTGTTTTAAAGTATTACTTAACAGCAGGCCCAAACTATGCCAAATCGCTAGTCCTATCTGCACATTCAGTGTCTTTCTTACTTATTCTCTAGTGGACAAATAGTGAATGTGAATTTTGTGGGATTTAGCTTGTGACATGAGTTGTGGAGCATTCAATTTTAGTTTTACTCTGTAAAAAGCGATTAGTTGACTTTACAAAAAAAAGTGAATAAACCATTTGCCTTATGATGCTTATATTTGTATAATTTTCATTATGTGCATAATTAGTAAAAGAAAGTCAACTCAAAAGTTTTAGTCACAGTAAGTTTCCACGCTTTAAGTAAAGACAACTAATTTACTAAAGTCACTTTTAAGGCAGCAGGTTTACTCACCTTTACTGGAAGTAAATAAACTAATTGCATTTTACAGGGATACAGTATTTTTTGCTTTTGAATGCTGGAGAGTAGAACGAATGCAGTTGATGTAAATGCTGTGACCTGCAATAGAAGGATTATGAAAGCCAATATACCTGAGTGCGGGTGAAATGGATATAAAAGTCACTCAACACGAAGAGAGCTAAACATGATAAAAGTAACAGAAATAATATTGCATTGGAGCTTAAATAAACTTTATAACGCAAAACAACATTACGCACACATATCAACATACTGCTGTTCTGTGTTAGTTGAATCAGTTGACTGTTGAAATTTTATTTTTAACCCAACTGGTTGTTATTAAATAAATGACCTAAAAAAGGTTAAAAATAACCCAACACAGCACCAATCATTTAACCCAACTAGTTGAGTTATAAATAAATAACCAAATAAAGGTTAAAAATAACCCAACACAGCACCAAATATATTTTAACTCAACCATTAGGTTAAATAAATAACTCAACATTTTTTAGAGTGTGTCTTTCTTATAAGCACCTTATCTTAGCTGAACTAAAGAGTATATTTAAAAACACCTGTTCTTTTTTTTTAAGGCAAAATGCAATACTTGTTTTTATTAGAGGGTTTTTATTATGCAAAGTAGTACACAAAAGACATGGAATCAAATACAAATTCATTCATTTTCCTTCGGCTTAGTCCCTTATTTATTAGGGGTTGCCACAGCAGAATGAATCACCAACTATTCCAGCATATGATTTACTCAGAAGATGCCCTTCCAGCCACATCCCAGTACTGGGAAACACCCATGCGCTCGCACTCACACACACTCATTCACTTTGGCCAATTTAGTTTACCCAATTCACCTATACCACGTGTTTGGACTGTATGGGGAACCGCTCCAACATGGAGAGAACATGCAAACTCCACACCAGAAATGCCAACTGGCCCAGCCGGGACTCGAACCAGTGACCTTCTTGCTGTGAGGCAACAGTGCTAACCACTGAGCCACCATGCCACCCATTGGAAAACATAGAAAAACAGGTACAGCTAGGTGTGCGTGCGTATGTAAAGGTAACTAGGTGGACAGGTCAATATATATAAACAAGAGAACATAAAAACAAATATACAGTATAACATGATTCAAAAAATAAAGCAGCTATAATATACATATTTATAGAACATAGGGCAGCACGGTGGCGAAGTGGGTAGCACAATCACCTCACAGCAAGAAGGTAGTGGATGTGTGTGAATGAGTGTGTATGGATGTTTTCCAATGATGGGTTGCAGCTGGAAGGGCATCCGCTGCATAAAACATATGCTGGATAAGTTGGCGGTTCATTCCACTTTGGCAACCCCGGATTAATAAAGGGACTGAGCCGAAACGTAAATGAATGAATGAATAGAACTTATAATAGATAGATAGAATAAAATTATAGAACAAAATCAATAGTGAGGAATGATAACAATAATAGTAATGATAGTAATAATGATTGAAAAAAATGACAACAGCAATAAAAACAACAACTGCTTCTACCACTATTGGGAATGGGATTTATTGTTATATAATAACAAGTGGACAGTTGTCATGTCAGCTAGCAGATTTATGCTCTTTACCCTACCTGGGGCAAGAGGACTATCATCCTGATTCCACAATCAGAAAACCAGATTTTTTCATGCGTGTCATTGTTGGCCCTTGCCTCACCCAAATAACTGAAAGTGTGGCCTATATCCATAGTTTAAGACACCGGCCATGTACACAATGCAGCTCAATTCAGTTTTCAGTTCATTGATTCATTTTCCTTCAGCTTAGTCCCTTATTTATCAGAGGCTGCCACAGCGGAATGAACCACCAACTATTCTGGCATATATTTTAACTCCACACAGAAATGCCAACTGGCCTGCAGCCGGGACTCGAATTAGTGACCTTCATGCTGTGAGGTGACAGTGCTAACCACTGAGCTACCGTGCCGCCAATTTTCAGTTCATCTTTAAATCATTCAGGTAATCAACCAATAATTAAATTAACTCCTGAAAAATGCAGGTAGCAATAATCACATCGGTCCTCTCTAATAACTCCATAAACTTGATTGATTCATGAGCCTAGCCTAAACAACAAGACTAAAAATGTGGCAACACTGTAAGGGCACTCACTGTGAAGCTTGGCTCAACAAAACATGACGCTTCCGTCATCCATGGTTTCATTCAAATTGCATTACATAAGTGTTTGGTGCTGTAATATTATATTGGTCAGAATAAAACTGAAATCTAAAATTTGCTGTGTTTACAGCTGTCAGTTGTCATAATTACAGGAATTAGCCATGCTATGTGCACTCACTGAATGAAAATTTAGGGGGTCCACTTTGGAAATTTTTGGCTTGAAACTGTGCTAGTCTCTTTGTTCTCATAAAATTTTAATTTGTACCACAGTTTCTCTGGAAAGTAGTTATAGTAAATTGGAACTAATGTATGTACCATCTTCAGGCTGCATTTATTTGATCCAAACAGCTTAATAAAGTAAAACAGTAATGTTTTGAAATATTATTTGACTATTAGACTATTATTAGATTATTATAATTAACTTTTCTATTTTTAAAATATTTATCATTTGATTTTATCCAGTTTTAAGAGTCTTTAGCCAGTCATTTCTCCAGTCCTAAATGTCACATGATCCTTAATAACTGGAATGTTGAAAACATTTGTGCTACTTAATACTCCTGTGAAAAACAGTAATGTATTTTTGATTGTGTGTTCTTTGATTCATATAAAGCAATCCAGGCTCATTCTGAAAAAGTACACTTATATACATTTCTGGAGAGCGCCAAATACATCCCAGGAGCTACATTTTTTGCCTGTTTTTGTTTTGGCGAATCCACCAGAGGCCGCTGTCGACTGATTGACTGACTGACCGATCGACTGACCCACCCTCCTTCCCTAAACCCAATTAATAGTGTTTTTTAAAGCACCCACTTCTCTAAACCAAACTGACAGTGTTTTAAAAAACAACCCATAAAAAATAAAAGCCCCCTAGTTTTTACCACAGATCTTACCACATCCTCACCCTGATATTTACCTGTTTATTTATTTTTTTGGCTTTTGTTTTTGTCTTATGTGCTTTCTGGAACTCTTCTTCATCAGACTCAAACCCCAACGTCGCAGTCAACTCCTCTCTGCGTCGACGTGTGTACGCGGCGAGCCACTGGACAAACTGGTAACAGTGGAAAAGCCATCTAAGTGGTCAGCTGGTAAGCGGGAAAGGAAACAGCATCATCCCACCCTACTGTATAGTGTTTGTTTTAAAGCGAAAATGCAGCCACACGTACTTCTGGCTACATAATTCACAATCTCCAGAAATGTACATAGGTCTGCGTTTTCAGAATAAGCCTATGTTGATATAAAGAGCCAAAGAACAGCATTTATCAGAAACAGATTTTTATAAATCCTTTTTCTGACTTTGGATCAGTTTCATGCATTCCTACTAAAAATGTATTCATTTCTAAAGTTTTTAAACATAAGGGGAAATCTTCCAAAACCACACTGTCTTGAGGGATTTTCTACAAATTCAACAAGAATGCACAACTTAAAAAAATACCAGTGCAAAAAAACAGCTTTCAAACAGTTTGTCCCATTGTTTGATGGCAAAAACCACAGATTCAAATTCTTTGAGAATAGAGACTCGTCCGTCATCAACTTCTGTGTCATATTTGTGGAATTCGAGTTACTGTACTTAAAGTTAAAATATGAAATCCATTCTTGACAGACAAAAAAAGGTCCAGAACTAGACCAGACACATTCATCTCCAAACAGAAGAGTCTTTGATGATTGATGTCCCAAGTGGAATGGATTCAAAAGGTCGGTGTTGGACACAGAAATGCAGATTATTTTGACACAATACAAAAATCAAGAGGGAAATGATTGGAGCTTAGCTGGAGGACACGGATGAGCACAATGAAGTGTTTTTTGAGCCAAAATTGACAGACAAGATGGAGATGTTCAATCATCAGCCGGAAACCAACTATGGCTTGAGTCACAAGAGTTTTTTTGACAGGTAGAACAAACTGTAAAATGAACTTAGAAGATCCTTTTTGTTCTTAAATGCACAGCAACTCACTGTAAATGCATTTATTCGACCCAGGCTCATTCTGATAACGTACCTCTATATACATTTCTGCAGAGTGCCAAATACATCCCAGGAGCTACGTTTTTTTTTTGCCCGCTGTCAGCTTACTGACTGACTGACTGACCGATCAACTGACCAACCCTCCTCCTTCCCTAAACTCAACCTACAGTGTTTTCAAAAGCACCGATTGACCAGCGCCCACACTAAACCCAACAAACTTTCCTAAACCCAACCGACAGTGTTATCAAAAGCACCGATTCACCTGTGCCCACTGACTTCCCAAACCCAACTGACAGTTTTTTTCAAAAGCACCGATTGACCCGGCTCCCTCGTCCCGTAAACACATCCAACAGTGTTTTCAAAAGCACCGATTGGCCAGTGTCCACGGACTTTCCTAAACCCAACCGACAGTTTTTTCAAAAGCACCAATTGACCCACCCTCCTCCTCCCCTAAACCCAACAGTTTTTTCAAAAGGAGCAATTGACCTGCCCTCCTCCTCCCCTAAACCCAACAGATAGTTTTTTTTCAAAATCACTGATTGACCAGTGCCCACCCCCTTTCCTAAACCCAATTGACAGGTTTTTAAAACGCACAGATTGACCCGCCCTCCTCCTTCCCTAAACCCAACCGACAGAGTTTTCAAAAGCAGCAATTGATCAGTGCCCATCCTTTTCCCTAATGCCAACGACAGTTTTTTCAAAAGCACCGATTGACCCATCCTTCTCCTTCCCTAAACCCAACCGACAGTGTTTTCAAAAGCACCGATTGACCAGTGCCCACCCTAAGCCCAACAGACTTTCCTAAACCCAACCGACAGTGTTTTCAAAAGCACCAATTGACCAGGGCCCACCAATTTTCCTGAACCCAATTGACAGTTTTTTCAAAAGCACCGATTGACCCGCCCACTGACTTCCCTAAACCCAACTGACAATTTTTTCAAAAGCACCGATTGACCCACCATCCTCCTTCCCTAAACCCAACCTACAGTTTTTTCAAAAGCACCAATTGACCCGCCCACAGGCTTTCCTAAACCCAACTGACAGAGTTTTCAGAAGCACCAATTGACCCGCCCACTGACTTCCCTAAACCCAACCGACAGTGTTTTCAAAAGCACAGATTGACCAGCGCCCACCCTAAACCTAACACACTTTCCTAAACCCATCCGACAGTGTTTTAAAAAGCACAGATTGACCAGTGCCCATAGACTTTTCTGAACCCAACCGACAGTTTTTTCAAAAGCACCCATTGACCCGCCCACTGACTCTAAACCCAACCGACAATTTTTTCAAAACCACCGATTGACCCCCCCTCCTTTTTCCCAAACCCAACCTACAGTTTTTTCAAAAGCGACAATTGACCCACCCACCGACTTTCCTGAACCCAATCGACAGTGTTTTCAAAAGCACAGATTGACTAGCGCCTAACTGACTTTCTTAAACCCAACCGACAGTGTTTCCAAAAGCACCGATTGACCCACCATCCTCCTTCCCTAAACCCAACCGATAGTGTTTTCAAAAGCACCGATTGACCCGTCCTCCTCCTCCCCTAACCCAACCTATAGTTTTTTTCAAAAGCACCGATTAACCCACCCACCGACTTCCCTAAACCCAACCGTGTTTTCAAAAGCAATCAAAAGCAAATGAATGACTTGCTTATTTTATTTTTCGGCTTTTGTTTTTGTCTTACCCGCTTTCTGGAACTGTTCTTCTCCGGACTCTAACCCTGTCATCACTGTCAACTCTACTCCATGTTACATGTCTGCCGATGTACGCGGTGACCCACTGACAAACTGATACAGTTAAGCAGTCAGCTGGGAAGCACGAAAAGGAACTGTCATACCACCCTGTAGCGTTTGTTTTAAAGATGAAATACAGCCATATGTATTCTGGCTACATAATTTGCACTCTCCAGAAATGTATATAGAGCTACGTTTTCAGAATGAGCCTATGTTGCATTTATTTAGTTTGGAAATCCATACTGTATGCCTGTGTGTCTTGTAGCTCATTTAATCTGAAATAGTTAATGTCAGTGTGTGCTTTTTTGTATCTACTGATACAAGATACTTCAACGATGAAAACCATATGTAACTATTTTGATTAGATTTTTCTATCAGTTTGTTCCCATGAGCTGTTTACAGTTGTAGTACTCGCACACTGAAAAGTAAAAGGTTAAAGGCAAAAGAATTAAGGTTAAAGGTAAAACAACAGCATGCTTATTGAATTTGGAGAATACTTATGTATGTTGAGCACTTTAATCTTTTCTTATTAACTCCAGGTGTATAACCAAGACGTTTAGGACTGCATTTTTTCAATTTGCAAAGTCACTTTGAGGACCAAACCAATGGTAAGCACAATGCATTTTTGCTATTTTCCCATGAATTTGACATTAATGCCTAGGCTGGGAAAGAGCGGCTTTTCTTCTAAACTAGTGAACTGCGAAATGACTGATAATTGTGAAAAAATGCTGTCTTGGCTGTAGGAGCTTTGTGTGTTGTGTCTGGTGAAAGGTTAATCTAGCTGTATATTTGTGCAGTTCTGAATTTACTAGCTGCGCTGATTAGATTACCAACATTTATCAAACAGACTAAACGTGTAGGCCTTCATGCTTTGAAAGTTGTTTACCTTGATTCTTCCATCTGGGTAGCAAACCTGCTCCAAATATTTGCTGCCAAAAATCTGGTGTTCATATTTTTTGCATGTCTAAACTCTTTCCTGAAATCAAAATTAGACTACTAATACTTTCCTGACATAGTAAACATCTTTTTCGATTAATAGAAAACCCTGTGTGATCCAGATGGGCTTTTCTTTATTTAAAGAAGGAAAGTTACCATCATAGAAAGGCAATTTAAAAGCTGCATTGAAATGCGTAAATATTAATAAATGATGAAATACATTGTGGTCTGTTGATCACACAAATTTCATACTGCATGACTTCCAAAAACGTATAGTATAAGGCTTTATAAGACATTGGAGTACATGCTTTTGGTTAATTCTGTTTATCCCTTTAAAGCTTGGCAGTAAATGCTCTCATTCACTTAATCACACATAAATTATTTGGTGTAATTCTAATCTATTTCATTAGAATTGTTTTTCATTTACATTTTTAATTAATTTGTTTTAGGAATTTTGCACTTAAATAGTTTTACTTGCCAAATTAATAATTCCGTTTTTTATTTATATAATTTAAAGAAAATCTGATATTTGCCAATATTCATTGTATATATTTTACAGTTTTTTTTCCATTTCTTTTTTTTGCTGAACAAATTTATTAACATTATGTACAGATACAATATCAAATACATACAAAAATAAGTAACACACTGTTCTGCTTTTTCACAACCAACAACTAATGACCATAAAAACAATAGCTATCTTTTCATCCACCTATTTTTATGCGCATTTTGGATATGCACATAAAAAATCGGTTGATAGAAATGCCAAGATGCACATAAGTTTATAAAATGGGCATAAAAACATATGCACATAATTGAGTAGGATAAACTTTTTATTCGATAAGAAAAGATGTGCATAAACTATGATGGAAACACTTTTTGCGTACAAATTCCAGTATGCGCATTAAAAAAGGTCATGTGATTTTATTATAAGAGATCATGTGATGATAAAAATGTGTGTGAATGGACAAACCAGCAGGCTGACTGCATTGTAAAACATCTGAAATGTTGTTTTGGTCATTCTTAAACGATAATACCTTTTCAGTATTAGTGTCTTATTATTAATGACCTCCAGAATCAAGAGCATCTGTCAAACGCCTCCACGCGTTTATTGCATGTCAGTATTGTCTTCTGAGGTGGAATTAATTTATTAAAAAAAGAAAAGATTCACGCAGCTTCTCTTATCGCAACAAATTCCGTTTTTACCATTGTTATATGGCACCAGTTAATTGGGAAGTGACGATTTTGTTCTCTTTGATGTTGGATGGAAACACGGCTTTATTCGCACCCCTTTTATGCGATATTCCAGTTTTGCGCATAAATTTAATTTTCATCTTTGGATGGAAACATTACTAATCACAATATTGTAATTAAATAACACAAATGCAAAAAAATACAAATAAATAATAATAATAAAAAACAAAAAACTAAGGTAACACTTTATTTTGATGGTCCATTGGCTGTGTTAGTAGACTGTCTGCTTGATATCTGTTGATTTGCTCCTTCAACAGATATTTAACTGACTATAAGACACTTTGCAAGTTACTCTAACCCCAACCTAACAGTCTACTTATAATCTAAAGAGAATTAGTTGGCATGTAAATGCAATATAACTTAAATTCAACAAACGGACCATCAAAATAAAGTGTGACCAAAACTAATAATAAAAAGGCATTATTCCTCTTCTGCTTCAAGATCAGTAGTGTCAATATAATTTAACAAAGGTTTCAGTGTTTTGTAAAAAGATTTGAAATACCCTTAAGCCTATTTTTTTTCAGCTTTTAACACAAATAACCATTTGTCCCATTGCTTTTTGAATATAAAAAGAGTATTGAGTCATTTTTGAGTATTAAGATTGAGAATATTGAGCAAAAAAACAACAAAAAAACAACAATTATCTGTGGCAGACATATTATCATTCATTCATTTATTTTCTTTTCAGCTTAGTCACTTTATTAATCAGGGCTCGCCACAGCAGAATGAACCGCCAACTTATCAAGCAATACGTATGTTTTACGCAGCGGATGCCCTTCCAGCTTCAACCCATCACTGGGAAACTCCCATACACTCTTATTCACACTCATACACTACAGACAATTTAGCTTACCCAATTTACCTACTGTATAACGCATGTCTTTGCACTTGTGGGGCAAACCGGAGCACCCAGGGAGACATGGGGAGAACATGTAAACACCACACAGAAATGCCAACTGACCCAGCCGAGGCTGAAACCAGTGACCTTCTTGCTGTGAGGCGACAGCGCTACCTGCACCACCACGCCGCCCCAACATTATATTACTATAAATAAATTAAACTCAACAGCTACATTTGTAAATTAAGTTCTGAATATATATTGCTGTTATGAAAATATGAAGCAGATTATATGTAGGTTCCCTTTTATTCCCTTTTATTCTTTTTTCCAGTAATTACTGGAAGTTTCCATGTAGTTGTAAAGTTACTTCTAGTCAGCAGAATGTCTAAAGGGCATATATGTAAATTATTTAAATTTTATTCTGAAATATATCCTATGCTAATGAAGAAAGAGATGATTATGGTAATCGGATGATAAACATTTTGCATTTCCCTTTATATACATTTATATACTCATATATCAATTCTCTGCCATGCTTTTAATGGATTCTTTGGTTTTATAGGAATGCAAAGCTCATCAGCGCTCACGAACGTGTTTCAACAGCAGCCCACAAGCTGCTGATCACAGCTTTGGCTCCAGAGGCAGTGACTGAACTCGACTAGCATCAGACTCCAGATCCTCCCCGTCTCTTCCTCCACCTCCTCTGCAGAGGTTACCCATGGTACAAAGAGCTAGTAATGAGAACATGCTGGAGATGCTTTGATGAGGTGGCTTTTCTGCTAAATACATGCATGTCTGTGTGTGACAGTGGGTGTTCCTGACTTATAGGTGTGTGTGTGTGTGTGTTCATCATGATTGTCTTGCTACGATTTAATAGCTGAAGTTTTATCACGGTATATGGTATTATCACAATATTGGTCTGAGCTTAGTTTTGTTTTTGGCGGCTTGGTTTAGTTTTAGTTTTAGTCTAGAATTTGTGTGAAGGTGCCATTTTAGATTTTATTAGTTTTAATCACATTCATACTCTTTTTAATCTAGTCACGTTTTAGTCGATTAAAAGTCTGAGTCTTATTTTAGTCAGGATCATCGATGACTACTTTCGTCTAGTTTTAGTCAACAAAATCTGATGACATTTTAGTTTTGGTCGACAACAACTGAAGTCATCCCACCAGGCATACAACATCGTAAAACACTAATATAAGGTTAGAATTAGGTCATGACGTCAGTTGACCAAAATTCAATGTCTAGCCAGCTTCTAAGGACAGCGCTATTTTGATGTCCAATAACAACGTCAAATTACATTGAAATTTGGTTGATTTTAGGTTGTGTTGGAAAGTGACCAAAAGCCAACATCTGATAGAGGTCATGATGGTAATGTCCACACAACGTCAAGGTGTAACATGATAGGCATTGATATTTGGTTGATTTTAGGTTGGACGTTGGATATTGATGTCAGCCTGACGTTGAGTTCTGACGTCAACCCAATTTTCATTTCCAAACAAAATTTAATGTCCCGACGATGTTGGGATACAACGTCAATATGACATCATGTCGATGTCCTGTGCCTGCAGGGATTTAGTCTACTTTCAGTGAAAGATTTTTTTTGGTAATGCAATTTAATTTAACCCACTTTATATAATGCAATACGTAGTAGTAAATACGAAACCAGACTTTTCTTTTATGTTGAGTTCAGACTGCGCAATTTTTCAAAGTTGTCAATGTTTTTACACTGCATGACTATCTGGACTAGCGTTCCGTCGCGGCTTTGTTTACACTGCAAGATGGATCGCCGACGGGGTTTCACACTGCATAACAATAGGAAGAATTGCTGAAAACTTTCAGCAATTCTCACAACCAAACAAACACAAGAAGTGACATGGAATCAACGCAAAGTCACGTAGTACTGTATGTATTTTGTTATTTGCTACATAATGAGACAGAAACCTTTAGTGGGATAGAAAATGTACTTATTTTGCTCACCTGGCCTTTGAAGGGAATTAGCAATTTCTCCTCAACTATTTTTCTTCTTCGGCCTGGTTGTGGTATTGCTCAGATGATACATCAAACAGACAGGGGTGCTCCTGCCAAATTTCCACTAGTTTTTCCTCCATTTCTTGGGCCAAATAAACTGAAAATAAGCACTTTTAACTTTTCCCTCAACCTCCCGCTGACCTGCAGGTACCCAAACAAGTGGATGCTGCTCTCTCATTGGCTGTAGGTGATCGCCGATGTTATTTTCAATCTTCACACATTTCACATTGCTTAATTTTACATCGTTGACAGCTTGAGATATTTAGCATGCCAAATATCTCATGGGCGACTCATCAGCAATTCTCTCAGATCATGTCTTTGATAGTTCACACTGTGTTATTGTCACTCGCATAAACGAGCACTAATTTGCCTGTGATTTCAGGCATTTATCAGTGATTTCTCAAAACCTGTCGGTGAGTGAAAATTGTGTCTAAATCTCAGCATTAGACAAACTAATTTCAAACAAAGATATCATATTATAGTATTGTTACCTTATAGACCCAATAACACATACATTTCAGACATGGAATGTCACATTTAAACAAATTAAATTGTGAAATGATAATAAATGCAATAGGTGCCACGTTACAAAAAGTAAGTAAAGTCTTATAAGTAAACTTTAGTTTCAAATCAGCAGTAAGAAACAGCTTTACTATAGTTAAATATATTAATAAAAACACAATTTCATTTTATTAGTTATTAACTCTGCACTATTTGCACTGTCGCCTCACAGCAAGAAGGTCACTGGTTCGGCTGGGCCAGTTGCCGTTTCTTTGGGAGTTTGCAGATTCACCCTGTGATGGCGTGGGTTTCCTCCAGGTGTCTGGTTTCCCCCACAGTCCAAAGACATGTGCTATAGGTGAATTGAATAAACTAAATTGGCCGTAGTATATGGGTGTATGGGTGTTTCCCAGTACTGGGTTGCATCTGGAAGTGCATCCGTTGTGTAAAATATATGCTGGATAAGTTGACGGTTCATTCCGCTATGGTAAATGGTGATCCCTAATTAATAAAGGGACTAATCCGAAGGAAAATTAATGAATGGATGATTAATGAGTGCTTTTTATAGATGTCATTGCATTGACTTTAGTTAAACTTAACTTTACCTGATGTTAACAAATCGTCACCTTGAAATTATAAGGTTCTATCTGCATTCTGAATGGTTTTGAAATATTGAGCTTTAAAGTTTTTGCATTTCATACACAAACAGTGTGTGTGTTTTTTTTTAAATAAAAGTCTTAAAATGTAAACAACTTATAGAAAAAACATTGCATAATGTAAATAAGTTGTCATTTAATAAGAATATAACTCAATTTTGACAAAAATGTCAGATAGAACCTTATTCTAATTATTTTTATTCTAATTCTAAGGTGACGAAATAGAGCTTTACTGTACAGAGTTAATAAACAAAAAAGGCCTATTAACATTTCACAGACATTTTCAATGCTGCAGGCCAGATTAACAATGTTTAAGGGGACTTGTTTTGCAAAAATCACTTTTATGATGATGAATTATTTGCCTTAATCTGAATGACAATAATATGATTAAGGTATTTACATGAGTTGCTTTTTTAAATGTTCCTTTCATGATCCCGTTTTACATGTTATAGCTCATAATTCGATTAACGTCATTGTGTCACCACGCTATCCACATTTCCTCTGGAGTTTCATATAATTTTGAGTGTTTGATTCTTAATTTGTTGACTTTAACTGCAGTTTGGCACTTTCACTTTCATTCATAGAACATTTCATGCATGCACATTTATAAACGCAACACTGACGACTCATGTCTCTGACGCTGTGACGTAGCTTCAAAATGTCTTTTTTTACCAATTTTTACTTTTGATGTGAAATATGTGTGTCCTACTAGAGTTTTTAGCAATGTGGGACACATACATGACTGTCAACATCTCAAAAGAAGTGTTTTAGTGTTTCATGACCCTTTAAAGAGTTATAAAAAATAGTTGTGTGGTATTTTGAGCTAAAACTTCACATTCACACCTCAGGGACACCATAGACTTACTGTATTTTACATCTTGTAAAAAGGGGAACAATAGGTCCCCTTTAATGTTTAAAAATAAATCGCCTATTAAGTATTTATTGTATACATTTGGTGTTGTGATGAACAAACAAATAATACAACAGTCTGAATATTCTTAAAAGGCACTCTAAAACTTTGAATAATATAGAATTTTCTCTGTCTCATCTTTGAAGTGCCCATGATATCGATATTGTGTATGTTCATTGTCATGATATGTTGAATCATTGAATATCGGCATATGTCTAGTGTGTGTGTCTGTCTGCCTCCTCCTCTCACCGAGACCCACTGTTCCCAAGAAAGCTGACCTGACTGGGAAAACAAAAGCTGCACTCTCATTGACCCACTTCACACTGGTGCATAAATCTGATTGGGCGACAGGTTCTTTTACCTCGCACTTGTTGTAAAGAATGTGCGTTGTGGGTTCAACTTGAAGAAAACCGGAAATATTTTACAGGCCCTTTGTCTAATCTCATTCTGTCTAAAAGCATGTTTGCCCAAAAGTAGTCATGAAAGCATTTGCAATCCATAAGAATCCCAAGAATTATCATATCTCGCACTCATTGGACGCATCTTATCTGGATTTTGATTTTATGGGTCCATTCTGACTGACAGCATACCAGACAGTAACAGACATATTTGAGAAGCGATTAACTTTTATGTGCGAGGAGCACTCTGCACACAATGGACTTCACCTTATCCTTTGCATTGCACAAGTACACCACGTAACCCCTAGTTAAAAATGCTCTCCGGGGTCATTCGCTCAAGAGCGCTGGTGACAAGTTCATCTGGAAGACAGATTAGGGCTGGAAGCATAAGAGAAACTCTGTACACATTCGGAATTGTTCCCGGTCAGAGACAGGATCAGATTCGTTTCTCTTTTCTTTAAGGCAGTTCAAACTTTCTTCAATACAAACAGAGTATAGTTTAAAAGTGATGTCACTTTTTTCCAAGTTAAATAAAATAGAGTCTCCTAGCCAAGTTTGACATGCAGAGACAGCTGTAGGTGAGCCTTTTGTATGTTATCAAAACATTGCACTGTAACATTGAGTCAACCGGTGGTGGTATGAGTTTGCAATAGGGCTATTTATTTGGTTGACCAATATCTAGGTTTTCATCCAAAGATCCGATTTAACTAATCAGGAAAATCACATAACACTTTCCATCCCATTCTAAGAGATCAAAGTCATTGCTTACATTAAATTTATTGAATTGAATACTTTTTAATTCAGCCGCATTAAAATTTGTATAAGGGTATACTTTCAACATTGGGATGTAAAAATAAGGGATACAGCAAGAAGGTCACTGGTTTGAGCCTCGGCTGGGTCAGTTGGCATTTCTGTGTGGAGTTTGCATGTTCTCCCTGTGTTCGCACCTCCGGGTGCTCCGGTTTCCCCTACAAGTCAAAAGATATGTGGTATAGGTGAATTGGGTATGCTAAAAGTGAACGTAGTGTATGTGTGTGAATGAGTGTGTATGGATCTTTCCCAGAGATGGGTTGCGGCTGAAATGGCATCTGCTGCGTAAAACATAAGTTGCCAGTTCATTCCGCTGTGGCGACCCCAGATTAATAAAAGGACTATGCCTAAAGAAACTGAGTGATTGAATAAATTGGTTACATTAAATATTAGGGGTGTCACTTTAAAAATACACAGAACTATAATGAAAGCATTTGATTGCTTTCCTAACTGTTTATGCTCATTTAAGACAACATTTGTTGCGTTTAATAGAAAACATACCAAGATCGACATGTTTAGATTATTATTATTATTATTATTATTATTATTATTATTATTATTATTATTATTATTATTATTATTATTATTATTATTATTATATGTATTATGTGTATTATGTGCACCCAAAACCCAGAGTGGCCACTTTTGCCTGTCTAACAGTCACGCACCGCTACACGAACTATTTTGAGGATTGCATAGCAGCAAAGGCAACTGTAATGGAACTGTAACTGTAATGGGAATCATACTGTTTTTATATTTATTTCAAAGTGTTTTCATGCCTAAATAAAATGATTCACATTAAGAGCAAGGGGTGTCCCCTTGTGGTACGGCGGTATGGGTTGTGTTTAGGGAGGATCGGCTCTTTAATGTTTATTGCCATCCTTCACAGACAGATAAAAAATATGGGAAAATACCTTTATGAAATGATAGTAGGATAGAACTCTAAAATACAGGTAAATCCTGGGAAAAACGGTAGGGTTCACAGATATGTAAAAAGGTGAATCTCGACTTACACGTAAACACATTTTTGTAATACCTATGTCCCACGGCGGCATCATACGCAGAGGTTGTGGTCATTTTGAAGTGCCGCTCACTACATTTTGCATCTACATTAACCTTCTGCTATTTTTTAAACAAAAACTTGAAATGAAACTTTTTTTTGGAACAATAACACAAATTACGTATATGTTTAAAAGTAATGTTTATATGTGTATTTAATGACAATTTGTCTTGAAAATATGAACTTTAAGATTCCGACTTATTTTTGACTGTTGCCTCCTAGTCACGTAAAGACACTGACAACAGATTTGAGGATCCACCTGCAGTTTATTACAAGGAACAGTCAGGCAGGCAATGGTCAAAACAGGGGCGAAACAGGTGCATACATATACTCCAAAGTATGGTCAATAAACAGGTGAATAGGTCGGTGCAGACGGAAAATATGGATGGCTGACATGAAACTGACGTTTCGACACAGAGTCAAGATCCCGAAGCGCATGTGTTTCGAAACACTGCACTGAAGCATTATCCGAAACACTCAGGTCACATGACTAAAGTGTTTCAAAATACCAGGTCTACAGGTCTAATACCTAAGTGACTACAGCGATTCAAAGCATCCTAATTTCAGAGGTGTTTAAATACCTGATGAATCTGCGTTTGACTGACAGGGTCTAAAAAAAACTTTATCTCAAGTAGCCTAGTGGACAGTGCGTGTACACAGACTAACTGTGTTGCAAATGGCCCAAGTTCGAATTCTGACTTGCACAAATACTCTGAAATTATGACTTGATGTATTTTAATTAATTAAGTATTTTTTATGACCAAAACTAGACATATTTATTTACAAAGTGTTTATTCGGATGTCAGACCAATGTTAAAGCAAAACACATTACAAGAACAGAGTATTTAAAAACTAACATCGATAGCAGCATGCATCACCCTGGATTCAAACCCATTATTTCTGCATGTTAGTCAGGAACTCTCATCACTTCACTAAATCAACTGAAGCCTCGATTGTACAATGTGGGGTTTAATACCTCAATTTGCGTAAGCTTAGAAATGACCACTAGGTGTCACTGTAGAGACGGGTTTCGAAATGTTTCGAAGCTTCAACACATTTGCTTCGACTGTTTGAGTGTTTCATGAAGGCTCACTTTGCCCACCACTAGCGGCAAACAGCATAAACAAATAAACAAGGCAAGGATCAAAAGGCACAGCAAAGCTAGACAGGAATAAAGCTGATGAGCTGATGAACAGATGAGCAAGATCATGTGTGTGTGTGTGTGTGTGAGAGAGAGGTGAAAATATAGTCCCTTTAATCAGTCTATGCTTCGTTTCCAGCTGTGTGTGTGCAATCAAGAAGAAAACTGGAACTGGTGTGTGTGTGTGTGAGGTGCATGATGGGATTTGAAGTCCAGTTCTGTGACAGAATTGTAGTTCTCCACCGATCTGCAACTGCTAGATCGCTGTTGATTGTATTGCATTCAGCTTAAATTGTCATGAAATAAGTGTGTTTACTTTAATAAATTATATATGAATAAATATTTCTGTGTTAGTCATTTTAGTACACTCAAACAAAATATTTTGCTGCTTGTTCAAACTACTTATTTAAATTGAACTGAAACAACACAGTCTTGAGTTTTTTTTGGGGAAAACTTAATTATCTTATGTTCAACAAACTTAAAATTGTGAGGACAAATGATGACATGAAGGAATTGTGTGGAACCCAGTATTTTTTACAGTGTAATAAAGCATTTTTTGGTATCTGTCCCTATGTTCGGGTCAACTCTATTACATCAGTTATAAAAAACACAGAAACCTTTAAAGCACTGATAGGAATAGCATGTAACTTGCTCCACGTGATGCCATTTTCTCTGGCAGGAACTCTTGAGGGCATTGAGGCATATCATGATTCTTCTCTTATTTATTTGTACAAACTGTTTAGGATACACCAATATTAGGTTAATATGTGTCAACTCTGTTATTGTCATATTTCAGTGATTCCAATTTTAAAAAAGGTTAAGGAAAATGTGTGTAAAATGCTTAAACTGTACTGTACCCACAATTCTGGAACATGGAAACCCAAAGGTATTTGGATACATCAAGTCTGTTTGAAAGTTTGTCATTATTCTTCACATTATTTAAATCTGTTTAGTCATGCAGAATTGATACATGTTTGCACGACTATTATTGGCAAACTAAATTTGCTGTACGTTCGGTGATACGGATGTTGGCATAATTGTTTTTGCATTTTTGTTTGGTGCTGCAATGGTGCAGATATTACAACATTTAATAACAGTGATGCCAGTGATTTACTGTTAATGGTCTTTCTGCCAACATGCTGAGGGTGATTTCAAACAATGGCTGCACAACATCACTCATCTTTCTTCAAAGAAATTCATAAAGGTTTTTTTCCCCCTCTCACAGGCTTCTGTAGACTTTTAGAGATTAACACTTATGATTAACAATATTACTTTCACAACATACCTAGTTGCTATGTTTGCTGTTGCTATGCACAGTAATTAAATTGCACAGATTTTAATTGGTTTAGGAAAAAAAATAACAAAAAAGTAAAAACACTTTACAAACTGTTTTGTTAATATGTTTAATCCAAAGTATTGATTTCTCCTTTTTAATTTTCTTAGATACATTGATTTATTTATCAGTATCAAAACTACTGATAAAATGAAAAAAATAAAAAAATTTTTGTAACGCCACGCCAGCAGAGGGAGCCCTCGCCCGACTACTGACTCCGCTCCGCTGCCTCTACGCTCACTTCCTGTTTGTGCTGTATTTCAGGGAGAGCTCAGGCCATGCTTCCAGCTTACCTTCCGTATTTCCAGCTTACCTGCCTTACCAAGCATTGTTCCAAGTGCCTTTCATGACTGCTATTCTGTGTATGACCCTGCCTGCCTTGATCACGTACGTTCTGTCTTTGCCCTCTTGATCTGTTTTGGACTGATTGTTGTGATACTGAACTTCTGCCTGCACATTTACTACGTCTTCTGGATTTGCCCCTGTGTTTGTCGATTGGTTTGGACTGCTTTCCTGTTGCCGACTATTTGCCTGTTTACACATTTATGTCTTTGTCTAATCCCTTTAATAAACATCCACACATGGATTCTAACAAAGCCTCAGCCTCCTCGTTACAGTTTTATTAATTTATTGTTCTAAATTTTGTCATACTACTAAATACTAAATACTTATTGTACTAAATTTTGTCATGTAAATAAATATGTGTGTTGACATATAATCTGATATCAAAAATGTTACATATTGCAAAAAAAAAAAAATTTAAACATACAAATTTTAATACTTTTAAAAGCAAATATAATTATTTTATATTTAGTATACTGAAACGAAAGATTCATAGAAATAAATTTGCAGTTTTAGTTTTTTGAAAATATCTGTACATGTCCATTTTGGCATTTCTAATGCAATCTCATGGCAATTCGTAACTTTTTGATTGAGTGGCTAATTCGTATGAGTTTGTATGATTGCATTAATATAATTTAGTATGATTTACTCATGTGTGCCATGCCTTCTTTTTAAAATCATATATTTTCGAATGGCTGAACTTGTACAAATTGTACGAATTTGCCCCTAAACTGACAAAAAGTAAAATAGTTATGTTACCTCTTGAGATTAGGCTGGCATTTCATACTCTTCATCCCTTTTTTGAAAGCCAGATTGACTAAATATGATTTAAAGATTTTTTTATTCAATTCTTGCAACTTTTCACTCCATCAGTCATGAGTATCCTCTAAGTAAATTGAATATATTAAATGGAGATTACAATTTTTAGTTCAATCAAATGAACTTTTCCAGTCATCTCAACTTACATCAAACTGGCCTAAAACATAAAGTTAAACTTTGTATAAGTTTAAAAATAGTTGAAACCTGACTAAGCAACATAAAAAATATTTGCCGTATTGATTTTTTGTCAATTATGTTTTTTACATTGTATGCATATGATACACAGCCATATCACCCTGCAGCCCAAGACCGGTTACTCACTGAAGCTAAGCAGGGCTGAGCCTGGTCAGGACTTAGATGGGAGAACACATGGGAAAGCTAGGTTGCTGTTGGAAGTGGTGTTAATGAGGCCAGCAGGGGGCACTCAACCTGTGGTCTGTGTGGGTCCTAACGCTCCAGAGGGGACACTATGCTGTCAGTGAGTGCCGTTTTTTGGATGAGATGTTAAAACAAAGGTCCTGACTCTCTGTGGTCATTTAAAATCTCACAACACTTCTCGTAGAGTTCCCAAATTCCCTCCATTGGCCTTTATCGATCATGGCCTCCCAATCATCCCTATCCACCGAATGGCTTTATCACTGTCTTACCACTCCACCAATAGCTAGTGTGTGTTGAGAACATTGGCGCCCTTGCTGCTGTCACATCATCCTTGTGGATGCTGTACACTGGTGGTGGTGTGGAGAGACCCCCCTCATGATTGTGAAGCGCTTTGGGTGTATGGCCATACACAATAAATGTGATATATAAATTTACATTACAACATGATATCTTTGAGTATGAAATTCTTTTGAGCGTAGTGAGGTAAAAGTTTCTTACAATAAAAGTAGATTACTCCAGTGAAGTACACATAGCCTACATGATAAACACATATAATAGATAAAATATTTCTTCAGAAATATAATAAATATGTCATAATAATGCATGATCTCTTCGGGCTTTCGTACTTGACATGGATATTACCTAACAAAGGGGTAAAGTCTAGATGGAATACAGCCGCAGATACTCACATCAATATAGATTTTCGTTTTTGTGATACTATACAACAATAATTAATATTCTTACATAACCGTGAGGGTTGGGGAAGGGGTAGATGTTAACAAAATACAAATTAATGGGTAGTTTACCAAATAATATGAATAATATTTGGTATAATTGCTGTTTTCAGATTAGTGTGATGGTTGTGGTTGCAGTAGACGTTAACCTGTTACCTAGTGCCCCACTTATGGGCATTTATACCTACCTAACCTAAAATAGTAACAGTTCTTGACCCCAGTGTGCTACAAACAAAAATTAGGTATCACTGGAAAGAAGACACTGAGCTTTACTATTGTCTATAAAAGTTCCATGCTAAAAATATAAAAAGTTATACATTATAAAGTAATGAGAATAAGAAAATTGTCTGTGTTCAATATTTGTTTTCTCATACAAACGCATGAAGTTATCTTATATCTTATATTAGTCTTGTAATGACTTAGAAAAATATGCCTTGGGGGCCAAGTGTCTCATGAGTTTATATTTCAAATTTTATGATTTGATTTCTGCAAAAAGTCAATGTGTAAAAGTTTAAAAAGAATGTGTAATGTAATAAGTAGTCTAATATAAATACTTCTCCACTGCAGCTGTATCCCTACTAGGTAGGCAGGCTTTAGGACCCGGGGGATTTGTGTAAAACGCTCGTGTGCCGCTGTCCCGCGGCTCCGTCAGTTCATCAGTCCGGCTCTCGGTTCACTTTCATCAGCTGTTGCACCGGCACGAGGATCTCCTCTCTCTAAAGCGGGAAAGTTTCATTCGACTCTCAACAACAAACCCATGTAGCTATCGGGACGGAGCAGTTTCACAAACTGAAATGGCAAGAAGGTATACATGAGGAGAGTTTTGGAGAATATTTTTTAAGATGAAAAAACAAACAAACAAAACGTGCTTCATCGTTGCAGGTGTCTCGCGGTTCTGGAGCGGTTCTTCTGCCTCGTGTTGATCTTGTCTCCGGTTGCATCACAGCGGAGAGGTGAGTTCAGATCCACACGGGATGAGAGAGAGCTGGACCACTGGCACGTGGCTCATGAAACTTGTTGAAAGTCGAGAGATACAGATTTCATCGTCTGTATGCCTACAGTATTTGATCAAAGATGATGATGAACTCATAGTGTGAAGCTAATTTTGGGAAACGGATGTATAAGTGGATTTTTTTTCATGGACATTATTTTTTTTCTGGTTGCACATTAATAATAATAAAAAAAAAATATATATATATATATAATATATATATATATATATAATAATTTTATATATATATATATATATATATATATATATATATATATATATATATATATATATATATACATATACATATATATATATATATATATATATATATATATATACGTAAAACATCTATCTATCTATCTGAAGTGTTTGTATTGCTAAGATGTTTTTCCTTCAGATTTTATCCATATACACCCAGTTTGCCATTTGTTCAAACTATTTATATAAAATAAGCTGAAACAACACCATTCTTGAGTTTTTTAGGACAATTGAATAGTTTTATATTCAATCCACTTAATTTGTTAATAAGTTTAAATTTATTTTATAAGTTAACTTCATTCATGTTTTACAGTGCATATCTATCTATCTATCTATCTATCTATCTATCTATCTATCTATCTATCTATCTATCTATCTATCTATCTATCTATCTATCTATCTATCTATCTATCTGAAGTGTTTGTATTGCTCACCACTCAGATTTTACCTATATACAAGTATCAATATCTATATCACACTCCAAAAAATTACAATTGCTGTTTGTTCAAACTACTTATATAAAATAAGCTGACACAACACAATTCTTAAGTTTTTTTGACAACTTAATAGTTGTATGTTCAGTCCACTTAAATTTGTTAATAAGTTTAAATTGATTTAATAAGTTAACTTAATTTATTCATGTTTTACAGTGTATATCTATCTATCTATCTATCTATCTATCTATCTATCTATCTATCTATCTATCTATCTATCTATCTATCTATCTATCTATCTATCTAGTCTCAATTTCCATCCACTTTATCAAAATATTTTGATAGGTTGTTTGATTTTGCTTTACGATGTTGTTAGAGATTTTATAGGCCAAAATTTGCTTACATCTGGTGTCTCAGTGATTTCATGAGTGTTTGCCTCCACTTGTTTAATGTTTCTTCAGTGGTTTGTGGGGTCTGCCTACACTAAACAGGCGTTTTGTAAGTTATGGAGTCTTTTTAGATGTGTATGGTTCTGTCCTGACTTCAGTTGTAGACCATTTAATTAAGAAAGGGTCTGTACGGCTGTCATGTAATGCCAGAGAGTTCTTCGAAACTGAGAACCCATTTATAAATATTTGATTGTATGGAGATCACTGTTGCTGTCATTATATTATAGAAGCACAATGGACAAACTTGCTTCAAAGTTTATGGGTGTGCTATTCGTCTATAGTAGTCAACATTTGAAGTGTATCAAAAAAGTTCTTCAGGAATGCCCTAAGACAGAACATCTTTGATGAAAGGTTTTATCCACTTAAACCGTTGACCACTGCATTTGATTGAGGCAGCACAATACTGTGGAGGGTTTCATCTCAAATAGTAGATGCCTTGAAGGTCTGTTGGACTTCAGTTTATGGGGAGTAATAAATTCTTGATGTGCCAGAAGATTTTAGAAAGGTTACAAAGAGATCAAGTGTTCACTGGGTGACTCCATATGAATGTCTGTTTGATGGTTTTATGGCTCTCTGTAATATTGTTGAGAAGGAGCTGCAGTTTGAATGATCGCAGATAGGGCTGTGCAGTATTTGGGAAAAAATACATTGCAACATTTTTCTTTTCTGCAAAACATATTGCGATATGACATCTTTTCCACCAGATGGCTTGAATAACTTGGTAAAGAATTTATTATTTTAGTATGATTGTAATGATTTGTGGTATAGTGCATCTGCACAATATTTAATAAACTAGATAAATACAAAACAAAGAGTCAAAAGAGTGCTTGATATTTGTTGGGGATTCTTAATAGTAGGGCTGGGCGATATGTCCCAAAAAAAAAAAAATAGTTGGGGTAAAAATAAAATAAAATTATCGATAATTATCACGTTAAATGTCAAATCTTTATATCCATCAATTTTAAAGACTTTTCAGCATTTTCAGCAAGACTGATTAAAATAAATATTTAATCAGTCAATAATTTTTATATTTAAAATACATCATTTTGTGTGTTTTTTCACCAAAACAGTGACGTCATTTGTGAACTTGGCAGTTAAAGAGTTAAAATCCTGTAATTTTCTAAACAATTTACTAGTTTTGATCAGGAGGTTGATTAACAGATTTATACAAAACATTTTGAAAAAAATATTAATCTGATGCATTTTTACAGCAGTTTAAATAAGTGGATGTTTTCATTCTGAACACAACAAAATGATAGTAAATTTGAACAATGCTCAAGGGTTAATAATTGATAATTTAATATTGGGGATGTGCACATTGCAATGTCTGCTGAAACTATATATTGTGCAGCTCTACAGATCAGTTTCACTATATGTATGAGGAACTGACATTATGTTGTGACCCCGCCTGCTGCAGAGTACTTTCTTATCTCGTAGTGGACTTTTCTTTTGTCGCACCATCAGTTTATCTCCCTTTGACTGATCTTGGCCTGAGGCTGCACAGCAGGCCGGAGGAGAACAGCTGTAAAAGGACACCCCGCCGGGATATTTAATCGCTGAGTGAAATTCTGCATTAAAAATCACAGCAAACAAGGCTTCCCACCTGCTGTATATAGATGCCTAAGCGATAGGAGGCAGGAAAGTCCTGTTGAGAGCTCTGTGGTCACAAGTAACAATATGCTTTTACCCAAAACAAAGCTTTCTTCATGGTGAGGAGACCAAATAACCTCTGTGACCTGTTTTCAGTGCTTTAGTTAAATCAGCTTTTTATGTTTCTAATGCCAAAGCAACTCTCATATTGGTTTTATATCATACTTCTATGAACATTTTATGAACTTATGTGAGGATATAACTAGATTCATCACTTTTTGATATGTCGCAGGACTTTGGTAACTTATTTATCTTTGATCAAAGGGATATATTATATCCAAAGATCCAATTCTGTCATCATTTACTCAGCCTTGACTTGTTTTAAATAGGTATGAGCTACTATATAATACTATATATTAAAGAATGATGGAAAACACCAACCCTTGACTTAAATTTTTTTAACTATGAATGTCAATGGCTGCTTTTGTCCAACATTGCTCGAATATGCTGTTTCGTGTTCAAGACATAAATTCATAAAAGTTTAGAACCACTTGAGTGTGAGTAATTTGGTGATGAAATAAACATTTTTGTGTGAACTACCCCTTTAATGAGGTTTCATAATTTGTTACTATTATATAAATATCTCATCTGTTTCCTGTTGGATTAATGATGTCATAGCATCCATTCTGCATTAGCTTCAGGAAACCGTGTCAACTTTGGGTTGCATTTCCATTATGAAATTAATTATTGTTGAGCATTTGTTGATGAGGCTAGAAAGGGTGGATTAAACATGATATGACATGATGGCTTTAAATGCAATTTTTGATGCTAGATTTATGCCGGCTGCCTAAACATGTCTCACGGAGTCCTTTAAACAGCCACAGGCACTAGAGTAATCGCTAATCATATTTTAAAAGGAATGGAATGCCTTCATTTTAATGGCTTAAATAAAAAATAACTGTTAAACTTTGAAGTCCTTGAGTTTTCATTTGCTCTTTAAAACGATGATCTACACTGATAGGCATGATCCATGTGTGAAGCCTGACCTTTTAGCCCCCTGCAACATTCTTGTAGGTAATTAATGTGCTTTCTAAAGGAATGGGTCAGGTTGAAATAATAAAATCATAGAAAAATAAAATTCAGATCAGCATTTGTTTGCATTTTGATTGCTATGCATGGACTTTTTTAATGCTACAATTCCTTTAGAAGAAATTGCTAAACAATGGTGGACGTTTTCGTGCCCTACAACTCTTGTGGTTTAGGTAATCCGTGGATTTTCCAGTCAATAAACAGATCCACTTATAGCAGGATCTTTCTCCCTGTCAGACTCTAGTGGGGGCCCATTTCTCTGGCTGAGAAGTGTTGATGCAGAGATGTGAATTGGAGGTTTTTTTTTAACCCACCTCTTCTATTCAAGTGGAGCAGTGGAGACAGCCTTATCCTGTGAGCTAAATAGGCTGTTTTTAACCCACTTTATGAGAATGGGAGCCCCTAGGATCAAGAGATGGCTAAAGTGTGTGTGAGACAGGGTCAGTGAGTAAAAAAAAATATGTGTGTTTGTGCATTTCTCATGTACCCTGTCAGCACAAAGAGTCTGGCTTTGTTGTTAAACTAGACATATTGTGATGTGGTAACACTTGATGCAAAGGATTTAGAAAGTTGTGAAAGAGACTAAAAACTCTCATTTTTCTCCTCCCCACTCTTAACACCTCAAACGTGGATGCTTATTTAAACTGGTTCGAAGTCTTCCAAATGTCACCCATTACCCGTCAGGCTACAATTACCAGATTGAAGCAATTGTTTTCGGCATATGGATTACCAGAACAAATTGTGACTGACAATGCAACTACTTTTACTTGAGATGAATTTCAGACATTTCTAAGAAGGAATGGTATTTTGCATTGCACTGGGGCACCTAAACATCCAGCCACTAATGGGTTGGTTGGCAGAGAGATATGTCCAGACCTTTAATGTGGGCATGAAAAAACTGAAAAACAAGAAGATGTGCATTGAAGATAAAATATCTATCGCACCCCCCCAAATTGTACCACTGGGCAATCACGATCTGATCTTTTTTTGAGGAGATACGTCCGTACCAGGTTGGATTTCCTGAAATTAAATATTCATGAAGTTGTTCACAAGAAGCAATATTTACAAAAACACTTACATGATCATCAGGCACATAAGGAAAAGGTCCTCTGCTGTTAATCCAAAATCTAAAATGGTTGTCTGGAGTGGTGGTGCAGCAGACTGGACCATTATCATATAAGGTGTGGGTCACACTTTATTTTGATGGTCAGTTTGTTGAATTCAAGTTACATTGTATCTACATGTCAACTAATTCTCATTAGATTATAAGTAGACTGTTAGGTTTGGGTTGGGGTTAGAGTTAGTGTAAATTTACATGTACTTGCAAAGTTTCTTATAGTCAGTTAAATGTCTGTTGAAGGAGCAGTATCAACTGATATTAAGCAGACAGTCTACTAATTCTCAAATGGACCATAAAAATAAAGTGTTCGTATTCTACTATGTACAGTATATAAGGCATAGTGATCAGTTAAGGCCACGTCATTCTTCCTCAGAAACTGATGAGTTGAGTTTGTGCAGCTCATCAGAGATACCATGTTTTGAAAAAGAAATGACAGATTCAAGCAGCCAAAATTCAGGGTTAACGGAATCTCCAACTTTAGAATGTGAGTCTGCAAGCCCAGTGGGGCCACACCGGTCAAAACAAACTATTAAATGACCACAGCGTTTGAGAGACTAGGTAGAAACCAATTAATGTGGTATTTATTAATGTGATGTTTGATTAATGTAATGATTCTCTTAAGGGGGAAGGTGATGTGGTGTATTGGATAATGTGTGTTTGTAATGATCTGGGTGTTGGTCTAGCAATTCATTGGTTCTTGACAGCTATTTAAGCCATGTAATGTGTTGTTGTGATGACATAGTTGATATACCTACAGTAAGTAAAGCACGCTTGATGGCATTTCTTGGTGTGTGCCTCGTAAATTTATAACCTTTATCTTTATCCATTGGTCACATTGCTCATGTATAGCAGTGGTGAAAAGTTGTGTCTGAGGGGACATTTATGCAACTTTTGTTCTTTAACTTATATAGTATTTGCATTTAATGACAGTAGTTACGCATACAGTTAAATCATCGAAATATGATCATATTATATCCTTGAAAGATTAAAACACTAAATATGATTAAGGTATTAAACCGAAAAAAAAAAAATATTTTCATTTTCCCTGATTGGACGACTACTATAATCCATACTCCATGCAGTAACTGCACAACATTTTTATAATAATAGATTTCAACACTTAATTCTGCTTTATTATACATCTTAATAATTTCTGAGAGAAGAAAAACTCTCTAGATCAGTGTTTCTCAACTGCTTTTCAGTTTTTTTACATTGAAGACTTCAAGTGGTGACCCGACCCATTAACAAAATTGTTTATCATGCAAAAGTAAACAAAATTTGTGCAGCTACTTGGAATCCACACAAAATACACTTCCTCTGCCTCATCAAACAGCAATTTTGTTGTCATTTTTCTTGGATAATGTGTTTAGTTAGTCATTTTGACCGGGCAGTGACCTATACTACATGCATTGAGGCATATCTCACACCCCGACATGTAAAAATATAGGCTGAAGATTGAAAGTTCATGCTGTAGCTGTCCCTGCTGTGCTGTCTCTTTTTGCCGCATAAACTATGTTCAACACGGGCTAGTAATTTATTGCCTAATTTCCAAAAAGGTGGTCTTTAAAGGGGCTATATGTGGAATTCAAAAGCAATTTCTATTCCATCATTGGCTGTATTTTTTATGTATGTGTTTTTTTGATTCAGTGCCTTATTATACTAACAGCAAAGTTCTTTTGTATTATTTCCGTAGAAGTAAAAACATACTGAAGTGACATGCTAAAAATCAACATTCAGTCTCTATCCATGCTTCTGAGAGTTTAGATGATAATCTGAAAATGCTGCATGCTTTCCTGTCAATAAAAAACTGAAACAATGATGAAATGTCACTAGTGAGAAAGAAATAGTAAAGAGACCATCTGAGCGTAATGATGAGAATATGTTTGCAGTTCAGTGGCATCTTGTCAATGGATGACATGATTGAAATTTCACTGTTATGATAGTCTGATCATAAAGTAAGCATATGTTTGAGACTAGAGACTGTATACAATAGATCTGGCTACATGTCTATACTTTAAATGAATGCTTTTCCTTTGTAATATGTTATCCTTAATCACAAAACCAGTCTTATGTTGCACAGGTATTGCAAAAAATACATTGAATGGGTCAACATGATAGATTATTTTTGTCCTTTTGTGGCAAAAACCATTAGAACATTAAGTAAAGATCATATTTCTTGAAGATGCTTTGTAAATTTGCTACTGTAAATATATCAACTCAATATGCTGTACTAAACACTTCATACAGTATAGACAAAATTAAAGTCTGATCATGAAGTAAGTCAATGTTTGAGACTAGACTCTATACAGTAGATCTGGCTATATAGTTTAAATTAATAATTTTTCTTTGTAATAAGTTAACATAGATCACAAAACCAATCTTATGTTGCATGGGTATTGCTAAAAATACATTGAATGGGTCAGAATAATAGATTGTTTTTGTCCTTTTAAAAATTTGTAAAGTAAAGATCATGTTTCATGAAGATTCTTTGTAAATCTGCTACTGTAAATATATCAAAACTCAATATGCATTACTAAACACTTTATTTAGACAACATTAAAGGCAATTTTCTGAATATTAACATTTTTTGGAATGCTCAGATACCTGCTGGGTGCGAAATTATATTGACGATTGGGAGGGTCAAGTCTTACGCTTATGTTCAGTAATATACCTCAGTGAACCAGAGTTATACATTTAATTCAATTACATTTTAATTTATTAATGAAACGTTTGATTTCAGTCTTTTGAGGGATACTGATTGGTTCTCAGTGACATTTGTGATATTAAATAAACTGTGATAGGTTTGCATTTCTGCACCTAATAATGGATGATCATGAAAGACTGCTCATACTTTTTTATTTTACCGTTTAACTTCCATGTGTAAGCAAGTCTATAATAAAATACAAACTATGCATCTAGTTTTATGCACATCTACAGTGCAAATCCCTATTTTACAGGAAAAATATTTTGTGAACACTGTTGGCTCTCTAGATTTGCCAGTTTCAAACCGTTAAATTAGTATTTTTGGCATAAACATGCATTTACAATGGTATGAACCGTTATAGGGGTGGTCAAATGTATATTTACATTATCTATTATTTTAATTAGTATTATTATTATAGTGTATTATATTATTTAAAATACACATCAGAGAACCCCCCATACATCTTGTTTTGATTTTTTTCAGGGAGAATAGAGCATTAATTAGCGGGGGTCAGACCCCCCAGGTAATTCGCACCCTGGATACCTTTCAGGTGGTGTATAAATCTCAATTTCAGTAAACTGACACTTTTTAGCAACAAAAAACTGTTCATAAAAATGATTACATGTAGCACCTCAAGGCAATTGATTTTATGTTGTTAAAGTCTAGTGTAGATGTCAAACAATATAGATCAAAACTAACTCGGTCAAACAGGTACAGTTTTCTACCAATGACTTCAAAATGACCAAATAATGGCTTACGTGCACGTTTTGGAGATGTTATACCCCAACATGCCTAACAGGGTGTGAACTGCATTGATGAATGGCAACTGATTGTGACATCTGTGTTTTACAGCATAGTGTTGCAATCTATTGACAGTATTCCTGCAAGAACAGAGGGTACCACTAACATTCAACGACAGGAATGAGAACATATGTTTCTGCTTAATGCCTGTCATTTTACACAATAGTTGGTGCTTTGCATTCTAATAACATGTGTAATGCCTGAGATATAGGATTGATGACATCAGGGGTGTAGTGTTTTCAGCAGGTTAAATTACAGAGATGGTTCACGCCGAAATGAAAATTTACTCACTATTTACTCTCCCTCAAACTGTTATGAGTTTCTTTATTCTGATGAACTCTAAAGCAGATGTTTAAAAAAAAAACAGTAACCATTGACGTCCATAGTAGGAAAAACAAATAGTGGAATTCAATGGTTTAAGATTTCCAGCATTCTTCAAATGATCTTATTTTTGTGTTGAACAGAAGAAAGAAACTCAAATAGGTTTGGAAGTGTTGTGAAATGTTTAAATGATATGAAATGTTTGTGAAATGTTTAAATGATATGAAATGTTTGTGAAATGTTTAAATGATAAGTTTTTTTTAAAATGTAGAGGACAGATTGTTTAATATACACATGATTCCTAGAAAATGCATCATAAACTTAAGCTATTGGGAAAGTTACTTTTGAAAGTAGTGCATTACAATATTGAGTTACACTAATTGCGTTACTTAGTTACTTTTTATGGAAAGTATTTCGTTATATTGCTTTTGAGTTACTTTTGCATTCCTTTTCCTTACCCGGCTGAGGTTTGATCTCTTTCAGAACTTGCAGGTGTTTTTTCACTTTTTTATTGAGAAGCTCTGCATTCCTACACCTATATAACCTACACCTTAATCCCCCCCCCCCCCCCGCGCTTTTGTAAGAGGGCCTGCGGCGGCCAGCGGCGGCCATGTTGCTACTTTTGTATGTTTTGTGTTATTAGTTAAGTAAATTTACTGTCTATTGAGATAAAGACTGCAATAAAGCCTAAAAGTACTAACATGAAATAATTTACATTAAGGTAAAAACATATTTTAAACCTTTTTAAAATGTTTAGTGGCAAAATGAACAGTAAGACGATAAAAACATCCCCAAATCAAAATAAATCTTTGAGCTTGATACTTTAAATGAATTTCATCATGTGGCCTTAACAAATGTGTAAATCGCTTCCCAAATGATAAAAAAATCTTACTATATTAGAAAACGTAGTCGCTTTGACAGTAGAACAAGAACTGATGTCAATCATTTGTTGTTTAGCTGGAGGTTGGTTTGGGTGTAGTGCTTTCGATGTTGTTTCTCTTGCAGTTGTCAAGAGTTTTACTTAAACATTATCTACACTTAACAACAATCCACTTCTTTTCTTCGATGAGTTCAAAATAACAAGAGCTCATTGCAAAAATGTAAGTCTCCAGCCAGTTTCTGACCATCTGTAGTGATGACTGGCGATTTGCGAATGAATTGTTTGTTTTTATCTTCTAAGTGAACCGGTCGAACCAGTTCATTAAACTGAACGGAGTTGTCGTGAAATGGTTTGCATCTTCAGTACTCACATACCGCATACCCCGTCTGACTCAAAATAAAACAATATCCTGGGTTATTCAGTTACTAGAACAGTACACTGAAGTACTCTGCTGTGAAAAAGGAGACTTGATGATGAGTCTCATTGAGTGTGTGATATTCAACCTGACTAAGGTCATTTTTATTCCGCAATATATTTTGTAAAATCCAATTAAGCAAGGTAAAAAGTAACTTGTTACTTTTTTTTTTTTAAGTAACTCAAATAATGTTAGTTATTTTTAGAAGTAATGTGTTACTTTACTCGTTACTTTGGAAAAGTAATATTATTATGTAACATCCGTTAAATATAGTGCATAACCCCTAACACTGGAGATGAGTACGCTAAATTATGCAGGGTTTCACACAATCAATTTGTGTTGGGATAACATGAAGGAATTAAGTTACCTTATTAGTTTTTACAAATTTAGGTGGATAAACACAAAACAATTAAATTGTCCCTAAAAAAACTTGCTTGCATTGTTTAGGCTCATTTTAAATAAGTAGTTTGAACAAACAGCAAACGTCATTTTTAGTGTTGGGCTAAAGACCTGCTGGTCACATTTTTCTTTTCTTTTTTTTTCTTTGTCAGCTGGATAACCGTTTAAACTGGTTTCTTTAACTTTATTGGGTCACAAAGTTAGATTTGTTCTTTGTTTGCTTGGCACACTGAACAATCAGCTGTCCCACCAATGCATTTGTGCCTTCTCAATAAAAGCAGGTGTGTGCTGTGGCTATTTAGGAGGTCAAAGCTGGAAGGTCTTTCATTTTGGTCCAGTGCCATAAACCGAGCTGTCTAAATGATATTTTCCTGACACAATTGGCTCTATTCTTAGTGGTGATTTAATGATCTTCAAAGCTTCAAACCACAATTGAATTCCAAAAAAATATTTGCATCATGTACTACTACCTCATACCACTAGAAGTTTTTTTTTTTTTTTCTGAAAGCTTTGATCTGAATTTGCTGTAGCATGTTCTCTTCCTTTTCAGGGTGAGGCTGTAAGCGCTAGCAGCTGTTGTTTATATATATGTTTTTTTGTCTAGCGTCCTTGGTGTCTGAACATCTTTCTCTCACACTGAGCTTTAGCAATTTAGTGCCAGAAACCAATAGGAAAACCATAATTACAGCCTTTGGGTCATGAAAGGACGATTTGTAATACACTTTACCGCATGCACCCTACTATCATCACGGCTAATAGGCCACTGAGCGGCCCCTGAGTGCTCCTGAAGTCTTTCCTGCCCAGGTTGAAACCCTTACTTTTTTCGCTCCCTTCACCTGTAATTGTGGCAGCAGTTTAACTCTATAGCGTTATTTGACAAATGACAGGCCAATGGGTTCTGCACACAGCTCTGATTTTGTGGAAAATACACCTGTGGTTTAAAGGCGTTAAAGGCAAATAGGAAAGGTTGACTTTTGGTGAAATCGCATTATGCGGTCATAGACACTTTGTGTGCGTTTATTCTAAGGTGTATTGTGGAGCAGATGATAGATTGACTTCCTATTTGGGTTTTGCAGATAGTGTCTTGCTTTTGCAGCTGCTGGTGAAGGAGATTGTGTTGATAAGGAGGGGTAGACGGGTGGGGTTGGGGACAACTGTACGTTATCTTTATTACTGTCTCTTGTCATTAGTGTGAAGTCACACTTTAGTGGATCTGAGGCGGATAAAATAGTTGTTTATACTTGTCAACCCTCCTGTTTTTCCCGGGATTCTCCCATATTTTACAATTCTATCCCACTATCATCCCGTAATGGTATTTTGCCCGTATTTCTCCCGTATGTGTAATCCTTCTATGAAGGGTGGCAATAAACATCAAAGAGCCGATCCTCCTTATACGCAACCTATACTGCCGAACCACCAAGGGATGCCCCTTGGTCTTAAATGTGAACCTGTTCTGTGCTTTCATTATATTTAGACATGAAAACACTTTGAAATAAATATAAAAATGGTGGGATTACCTTCCTTTTCATTACAGGCGCTGTTGCACCTCCTATGCAATCCTCAAAATAGTCAGTTCATCTAGCGGTGCGTGACTGTCAGATGCTCTCCATAGTGATAAATAGATGCTATTTCCCAAACGGATTCTGTACATGTAACTTGAAGCGGAGCAAAAGTACACATTCTGGGCTTTGGCTGTGTGTTTGAACAAGTTTATACAATAATAATAATAATAATAATAATATTAACGTCTAAACATGTCGATCTTGGTGGGTTTTCTTTTAAAAAATCAACAAACTTTGTCTTAAATGAGCATAAAAATTAGGAAAGCAATCGAATGCTTTCATTATAGATGTGTGCATTTTTAAAGTGACCCCAAATGTTAATGTAAACAAATGAAATCTAAATGAGAGGTTAATTCGCTGCTCTTTAATCAGAATGTTATACAGTGAAGAAAAAGTTAATGAGATTTAATAACTTGATTCATTTGCTTTACAATATAATTTTAATAGGCTAAACATTTATTAATTTGTAGCTTTTTCTAATGTATGCTATTTATTATTTCCTTTGTAAATAATAATAATAAAAAATCATAAAACTGACCGTTTCATTCCCTTATTTTCACACCCCAATGAGATCATTTTTAATAATAGTAAAATGAAACTTTTATTAGATATAAATAAATAAACACGTTTGGTAGGTGATATATATAAATAGAAACAATGTTTCTAGGGCACCAGATCATACTTAATATTTTTATTATCATATATATATATATTTCTTAAATGGGTAATTAGTGAAGTCTTGAGTCTGAAAAAGTGTATTCTCTACTTGTATGTCTGTAATTACTCCCATTTTTCATTTTCTGCATTCTAAATGACAGCTGGCACACGAGTACTGTTTTGAATAATTATTCTCTTTAACAATTATTATATGTAATTGCAATAGATGAGAGCTGAACTTGTTTTATCTCGCCTTCAGGCAAATCTCCTTTATCTCAAGGTGATCATTTTGATAGTGATTTAGTGAGAGTTTTATGGCATGCAGACATGATTGTGTAAGTATTTTCACACATAAGTGAATCACTGCTGACACCAGGTCTGCGGGATAAAGCATTCAAACAAATCACCACACTGCCTTAGTAGCTTTCAGAGTGTTATATGCAGGGTGACATGTAGGGTACCCTAAAGTGTATAAGACTTTGAAAGCAGTTTTAATGTATTTTCTTTAAAATGTCTTTGTGCCAATGCGCTAATAAAATAGTTTTTTAATGGTTAAATCTGAATAAGAATTCTTGAAATTTTCATGATTTCAGTTCATTTTGTATATCCAATGAAATAATGCTGATTAATTGTAAGTAAACAAAAATATTGGCAATATACAGCCCTCTTAATCTGTCAACAATGATTATTCAGTATCAGATATAAAAAATATAGTTGTGCATGTAGTCATCTAGGGGTGGAAAATTTTTGAGATGATCCGGTCCAATTTTGATTCAGGGTCAGGGAGTCACAATTAGATTTCAAATAGATTCCAAATGATTCTTGACCTACATTTTCCCAGATTTCTCCAGCGGTTCAAATACATCATAGAAACAGAATTGGAGTTTCAGTGCTTTTGCAGTCAGTGTCGACGATCATAGTAATGCCACCATGTCCACATTCTGTAGTGATTCTAAAGGTGGTTGCACTCTGGATAAGAAGCGCAGCACTGTGTCTATAACGACTCGAGGTTTCATTTTTAAAGCTTGCTTTAATTTTGTCGATCTTTGTCCAAATTAAGTGAATTCAACAACATACTACATGGGCCCTTCAACACTCTTATTTTCTGTTTCGTGCTAAAGCCCATTAAAGACATGTACTGTCATAAACTAATAGTGTTGTCTAAAGTATTGACTTCTGTCAGTCGGTATTGAAATTTAATCCAAAAAGAGTATTGGTTCACCACTCTTCATTGCTTTTCACCGAATGCAAACACAGATACAGGGACATGAAGTGTTTTAAAACCCTGTGGATCAGTCGATCTATCAGCATATTGCTCGTATGTCAGCTTTTACAGTAGACAGACCAGCTGATCGATGCAAGTTTGAAAGTGTTCCAGTGTCAGTGTATCTGTGTTTGCACATGATGAACAGCGATGTTAGCACTCAATAGCGCCTTTAATGTTTGCGGGAAATGAACTTTTAAAAATTTCAAACTCTATACTTTTGACAACATTAAAATGTAATTTGAATACAGAATCTACTCTGATCTTTTAAGAATTGATTCAGAATCGTTAGATAAAGAACAGTGATGCAAAGTTCGGATCATTTTACTGACTCTGAACTTTGAGTTTCGTTCAGTGATGTGAACGAATCTTTTTTCAAGTCATTTTGCCAAAATATGGCAAAATTTGCCAAAATATTAATAAAATTTTACGAGTTGCTTCCAAACACATCTATGACTACACTAAACGTTGATCACACTTCAAACAAGTCAGCACTAGAAAATAATAATTTATTGTTTACCTGTTTTTTTGTCTGTGATTGTCAGCTCATCTCTTCTGACAGGTCTTCAAATTTGAGTGGTTCGTTCTTGTCACACAGACAGTCCCATATAAACTAAACCAATATACACAGTCTGAGCCGAAAGGAGACCTTATTAATTCACCTTTCGAGTGTTCTGGTTTTTGAGTTGTTTGTTTGTCAAGTGACGGCATGTAAAGAGAGTTAACTCAAACCGGAGGACTCGAGAAATGAACAGATCAAATCTTTTTCCGTCTCTAAATGCATATGATTGGCTTCTGTCATTCACGTGATGAACGTATGACTCAAACCCGATAGAAGACACGAAAAATGAAGTGATCTTCTACTCCACCAGCACAAATGTGCACATGTATGAATGAACTAATCACTCCCTGAGAGGACTTATCATTCTCGAGTTATACAAAAGATTAGTTCAAAATGAAAGAATCGTTCAAGAACGACCCATCACTAAAAAAGAATTGCGATGTATCAGTGAATCGATTCTCTTTCTCCCACCCCTATTGTCATCTCAGCATTGGATCTTTGTAATTGGCCAGTAATGAGAGGGTTCTAATAGTAAAATGGTTTCCATGCCTACCAGAGGTAGATTTGTCAGACACAAAGCGCTGTTCGCCCCTGTGTGAGAAGTAAGATCCCCTTACCTGGCACTTTATCCTCCCACCAGCTTAAGAAGTGTTTACATGTCCCAAGTAACAGTCTGCTGAACGCAAGGCTGGATGAAACCAGATCCAGTGCCTTTATTCTCATGAATGAAAGTGGGATTTGAATGACCACCACTGTATACCACACAAGACTATTAGGGTAAAGGCCAGTGAACTGATACCTTAACTAGCTCATGGCAATTCAGAGTCTATTGCTGCTCCATATGTTCTTGTGAGTATCATATGTTTTTTTAATTTTGTAGATTTGCTGCTGATTTTAAACGCTATTCACCAAGAGAGCTTTTTTTTTTAAAAGACGATGCTTGAAATTCCTGTCTTTCATTCATTCTTTTGCCAACAGCGATGTCCACGGACAGTTCTCTTGTTTCACCCCACATAAATCTTTGTCCCCAGTGGTGTGAAAGACGTCTGTCCCCTGGGCAGGGGAGATTACCATCGAGAGCAGTGGATTTGAGAACAAAACACAGATTTGCGGAGGTCCTTTACTCAACTTTGTCTCTTCTGAGAGTTCTGGGAATGGGGGCTGAGGTCAGATATGGGAGACGGTATCATTCATGCTCTTTAGTTGTCAGGGAAAGAATGTAATGAGACTTAACACTCTAAAGGCCCTCTTGAGGCAGGTGCAAAAAGGCTGTTTTCTATAGCAACACCTTTTTCTATAGGAGGTCACATGAAATGGCATTCAAAGATCCTCTTGGTTCTCACTGCTAGTGCGGCCCTCTTTTTTTTCTTTGCCTTGACAGCTTGAGGCATGTTAAGGCATGCTGGGATAGAGCAAATATTGTGCTGTGACCATTTTCTCCCCTTCTCTGATTTCAGGAGTGGTGATTCAGGGGTGTGTGGGTTTAACTTGGATGTAGGTTTAGTTTGGGAGGAAGTGGAGTTGTTTGAAGTCTTTAGGGAATTAAGACAATGTTGAAGTGATGGTTCACCAAAAAAAAAAAAAGAATTTCTGTGGTCGCTTACTCACTCTGATGTTATGACCTTTTGATCTTTTTTTCTTCTGGAGAAGAAAGTCTTTTTTTGCATTCAAATACAGTTAATGGAAAACAAAAGTTTCAAGCTTCAGGAAAGGACACAAAAACTTCATATTTAAATTTTCTGAAGTTAATTTTGAGCTTTGTAAGGCTTATTATGATTCTATGATAAACTATGACACTTAACATGTCTTGGAGATTTGTGACACAGTGGCTCAGTGGTTAGCACTGTTGCCTCACAGCAATAAGGTCGCTGGTTGGACTCCTAGCTGGGTCAGTTGACATTTCTGTGTGGAGTTTGCTTGTTCTGCCCTTGTTGGTGTGAGTTTCCTCCGGGTGCTCCGGTTTCCCCCACAGTCCAAAGATATGCACTATAGGTGAATTGAATAAACTAAATTGGCTGTAGTGTGTGTGAATGAGTGTGTATGGATGTTTCACAGTGATGGGTTGCAGCTGGAAGGGCATCTGGTGTGTAAAACAAATGCTGGATAAGTTGGCGGTTCATTTCGCTGTGGCAACCTCTGATGAATAAAGGGACTAAGCCAAAAAGAAAATGAATGAATGAATGTCTTGGAGATTATCATAGAATAAGAACTGAAATCAAATGATTCATTTGAGTCAATTGATTTAGAAATGTATCATTTAGATTAGTTTTGTGACTCATTTCACTGAAATATTGGACTCAACTTGTTTACACTTTTTAAAATATATAAACATGAGTCATAATTAAGACATCTATACTGTATATGCCTATACTGTATGTGTATTGTTGGTAAAATATTAAGTAGTTTCAAGGTAACATTTTTTGAATGTAAAGTAACATTGTAAAAAAATGTTGCAGTTTAAGGGTGCTTTCACACCTGCAAATTGACAGGGACTAAAATAGTTTTAAAATGTTTATTTTTGTTCTTGGTGCGGTTTGCTTTTACATGGCAAAGTTTCTAAACTGACCAAAACAGTTAAAACATCACATGCGTGTAAACTGTCCTCACATTGGTCAGAGTTTCAGGGTTTATTTTTCAGTCCCACGAATTCAGCTCGGCTGTCATACATCATTATTTGCAGTCAGATCATGAAGCAGATGTTGATCTTTCTTTCAAAATGTCAGTGCAGAAATGAACAAAACAATAGGCCTAATAAAAAATATGATAAGATTATAATATGGACAATTTATCAGATGGCATTTCGGTCAATTTTCCTAACAAATAAACAGCACTCTGTAATATTTCCGCATGCTTTAACTCTCGGAATTGACCTGAAATGCACATTTACCAATAGGAATGACATCCCGCCTTACTCCTAATTGTCTCTTCATATAGCCGTATATATGCTATTACACAACCATAATGCACTGTGATATAGCCTGGTTCATTAGATTGTTTTGCTTTCTCAATCTCAATCCACTCCAGAATTTGTTTGATTCGAGCTGAGACCACCGCATTCAGGCGATCTCAGACTGTTTGTTTAGGTGCGGATCTGAGAGCAATTGCTAGATTCACATATGACAAACAAACCACGCTAACTGAGCAAACGAGATAGGTGTGACAGAAACTTCTAGGTGTGAAAGCACCCTAAATTGATTATTCTGTATTGTAATATTTTGTCATTCTAATTTGTTTGGTAAGTGCAATATTATTTTTGTTAACAAAATAACGTTAAATAGTAAATTTTTTTATTAGAAATACACATGAAATACAGCTTTTGGTCATATGCTGGTCTCATTTTCACTGTATATTTAAGGTGAGAAACCCCATTCAATCTAACTGCAAAGAAACCATTATGGAAAACCGTCCTCATGTTTAGTCTTTTTTCATATTTAGTGGATGCAAAAAAGTTATATGGGTCCATAAATGTTTTCATAATGAATTTATTGGGTCTTTTTACCATTTAAAGTGTCTCCACAGATGCTGAATCAGAAAATTGAAATGCATAAGAAGGCACTTAATTAGCTAAATAAAAGCATACGGCAGAGACTGGAAGTTCTAAGTAGTTTTCATTTGGGAGTTTTTCTGTTAATTGCATGGGTTTGTATCAGCATCAAAGCCAAAGCATCACTTTGCTCAGCATGCTTGGAGACCACAACTGTCCTGTCGCTGAGCTGGAACCGAAACAGTGAAGGAAGTCCTCCATTCTTCTATGTAATGTAGGCCAGATGGCACCGAGCCATGCTTTGAGATGTTCACAAAAAAAGGGAAGGGAATTAAGCCAATTGTGGGGTAGTTAAAACATTTAGAGAGCAGTGAAAGATTTGCCAGTTCATCCCTTTACAAAGCTATAGAGTTATCCACACAACAAGCGAGGGAGGGCCATCATTTTGGACGAGTCAACAGTTGATTCTCTTGTTACAGGGTTTTTGGCTGAAATTTCCCAAGCTGCTTTTTTTCTACCGTAACTGGTGGAGAGAATGAACATGGTTCATTTAAACTGCTGTAGGTTTATAATGCCTCCATGCACCAATTACCCCAGCTACATTCTTGCATGCTTAAAAATTACAGTTACACAATGTTTTTTTTTTTTTTTTTGCATGACAGCTGACATTTTCCATTGCAAATCCAAATCCGTGTATGCCAAGGTTTCTTTTGAGCAATAGTTTCTTTTATTCTCCACCCTTGCAGTGTTATATAATTGTTGGTACTGCTTTTTTCCTTAGAGTTTTATGACTAAAGTCAGTTTTGTCCTACAATTCTCAGTTTTGTCTTCGTATTCCCAACTTGCTCCATTACTGGCACGGATAGGATTGGGAAGCTGAATCATTTTCAGGATGTTCATATCTGTTAACAGTCTTGAACATCTGCATTCATTTGATGAACTGAATCATTGTATATGGATGGGTTTAGTTTTTCATGCCAGAACAAAATGGCTGTTTCTCAATATGCGTTCTTCCACCAAAGTTCAGTTCCAAAACTCAATACCCCAAGAACGGAGGACGCGTGAAAGTTCCCGGATGCGTTTTTGATATCAAGGATACACTTGAGCGCAAAACTCACTCTAGAAGACCCAGTCAGTGCAGCTGAATAAAGGAGGTGGGAAGTGCTGCATTTATTATCAAAGTTCAGAGATATAACTTGTCTCAGGAGTTTCCCTAAATGAGAAAGTAAACATGAAAATATTTATAAAGGAAAAAAACACATTAAGGGTGTTTATCTGCTGTAATTCATAGTAAAATCTGTTTTATTTGTATTGTGCAACATATATTTGTAAGGTCTCTATGCATAGTATATATTGTGTGAAGGGGAAAATCAATAAATCGTTGCATGAAGTCTGCAATAATTAAATGATTTTCTGTTAAAAATATGTGAAGGTCATGTGACCATCAGGAAGAATGCAGCATCTCATTTCTCACAAGACGCGTTCTCTGTTCTCGCGGTCTCCCGAGTTCGTTCTTCCAAGGTAACCTGGAAAGAACGGTCTCCATATAAGTCTATTCTCAGCGTTCTTGGAATTGAGAAACAGCCAATGTACTGACTGGGTTTCAATTCTATGTGTAAAATTAACCAGTAGATGCATTGTTCTGTTGTGCTGTTTCCATAAATACAACTGCACACAATGAGAAATGTAGTGTAATTCATGAATGACTCTTCTGAGAATTTCTGTTACAGTTAATAATTTGCCTCACTATGGGTGTGTGATTTATTTATTTATTTATTTATTTATTTATTTATATATATATATATATATATATATATATATATATATATATATATATATATATATATATATATATATATATATATATATATATATATATATATATATATATAGATATGATAAAATTTTAATGATTATTTTAACGATGTGAAAGCTGATGTTATTGCGTATATCACTCTGTCACACGTCTTTAGACACCGAAAGCATTTCTTTGTCTGCAAGTAAGATTTTTTGAGTAACACTTTATAACAAGGTTTTATTAGTAGCTGTAATGATGGCTAACAGGAACTATAATGAACTATACTTGTACTGCATTTATTAATTACAGTATATAAACATTTACTAATACATTATTAAAATCCAAAGTTATGCTTGTTAACATTAGTTATTGCACTGTGAGTTAGCGATGACTAACAGCTTTCATTACCTAATAGGGCAGCATGATATTGGAAAAATCTGATATTGCAATATTTTTTTATTCTGTGATTAATATTGCGATTTAAATACAGTTTCATGTATTGTTCATGTGGTTTCCCGGAGAGTCTAACAGTATTCAGGTACAGAAATTGAATAATCACAGTGCAAAAAATACTTTTCCTGCTTTGTCACGTTTCTACTCCTAAAATTCTTAATCAAGTAAAACAGTTTTGTTTTCACCTTTAGAAGAAATATCTAAATTAAATCTAAATTATGTTAAAATGTAGATATTTGCACTAGAAACAAGTTGTTTTCATAAATTGTATAAAAAATTGACCACTTATATGATTAATTCATTTTATTTTCGGCTTAGTCCCTTTATTAATCTGGGGTTGCCACAGCGGAATGAACCGCCAACTTATCCAGCATATGTTTTATGCAGCGGATGCCCTTCCGTCACTGGGAAACACCCATACACTTCCATTCACACACATACACTACTGACAATTTAGCCTACCCAATTCACCTATAGCACATGTCTTTGGACTTGTGGGGGAAACCAGAGCACCCGGAGGAAACCCATGTGAACATGGGAAGAACATGCAAACTCCACACAGAAATGCCAACTGACCCAGCCGAGGCTCAAACCGGCGACCTTGTTGCGGTGAGGCGAGAGCGCTACCCAATGTACTGCCTAACTACAATTAATCTTTGTTAAACCTCCAAATTTTGCCAGATTGGGCGGTTTTGAATTTATTTTTGGTAAAAAATGACATAGGCGGGTAGTGTAAAATTGGGCGGTTTTGTAACGATGCTGGTCTTATAAACCTGTTATGATGCCCCAAAGAGATGTCACAGCCCCCGATCTCCACATACAAACGCTTACAACAGTTGTAATCTCCCAATGCGACTACAGATTGTTGGGCGGTGCTTTTTAGTTTTCAGCGGGTTTTAGGCTGGAAACAGTCAGCTACATGTGGCAACACGGGTTTTTGGAAGTAAACAAACAGCTGGCGATCAGCTCACGTGTGATTTTGCGGTCGCGAATACACCATTACATGAAGACAGAAATGACGTTTTTAGGTGAATTATTCCTTATAATTACAGTATGTGACACTTTTAATGCAATTTAATGGTGTCAATGTTGCTGTGAAGATTTGGGCGACTGCCTTGCTTCTATCCTGACCTTGAAATTGTAATTGGCTGAATCGTAGAAAAAGCTGAAATAAGATCGTGTGTTGGGTCGAATTGAGATCGTAATCTTTATTCGATTAATCGTGCAGCCCTACACTACGGCCATTTTAGTTTAGTCCAATTCACCTATACCGCATGTCTTTGGACTGTGGGGGAAACTGGAGCACCCGGAGGAAACCCACGCGAACATAGGGAAAACATGCAAACTCCACACAGAAATGCCAACTGGCCCAGCATGGACTCGAACCAGCAATGTTCTTGCTGTGAGGTGACAGTGCTAACCACTGAGCCACCGTGCTGCCAGATCCATACTCGAGCATTTTCTAAAGGATCATGTGACAATGAAGACTGGAGTAATTATGATTAAAATAGTTTTATCATCACAGGAATAATGGAATAAATCACATTTTATTATTATAAACAGTAGCAGTCAATTAACATTTTACCATCATTTCCTTTTAATTCGCTTTACTACTCAAAACCCAAAAGGTTGTGCTTATTTAGAATAATTACCTGATGCTCAATTATATATAAAAAAAGAAGGAACATTATAAGTTTGAATTATATAATTCCCCCAATGCACAATGTTCCTACTAACCTAATCATCTGTCTTACAATTCCCAATACACACTGAACAATAAAACTTGTGTATCTGCACTGCAATCCAGGTCAGTGAGAGTTTAGTTCCGTAAGAATAGAGACTAGTTGGGTCAGGTCCACGCTGGTACCCGGTGCTGACTAAGGGCATGATTTTTATCTGGGTTTTGGACTTTAAGATGTAGAGTCACTGGCTCTGAGTCTCATGTCTCTTGTTGTTGGAAAACTTTGACTATGTCTACAAAACACATTGAGTTAATGAGAGCACTCCTGAGGCAAGTGTCACCACAGTTCTCAGAGAGATTTTTTCCTCAGATTATCATTCCTTTGGCCTTTTTTTTTTTTTTTTTTTTTTTTAACTCGAGTTGAGAGGCTGGAAATCTTAGACCCTCTTTGGAAATGGTCTCACAGAAAACAATGCGAGCAGCGGTCTCTTTTCAGTCTGCCTGTCACTAATTGCGGGACAGGCACGGCCCCGACTGATGAAGGGCCCCTTTGTCATGCTCAGTGGGTCCTGTTCAATCTAAAGCTTCTGATGTTGCTTGAGGCAAAACGTCACCCCTTAGATAATTTCTTACTTCATTACACAGGATTAGCATGTTGGCTAGAGAAGGGTAGGTTGTGTTTACATATGAGCGTGTTAAGATGCGTTCTTTTGAAGGTTTGTTTTTTTAAGGCCATATGAGGGTTTTTTTTTTTGCATTGATTTGAATTTTGGGGGGTATTGTTTCAATGAATAAATGGCACAAAGAAGATATTTGTGCTGTTTAAAAACTGTTTGATTAGAGCTTGTGGGGTTTATTTATTAATATCTGTTATTTTCTCCCAAAATAGTTTTTTAATAAAATGTTTAGTTAATCTTACTTTTTTTTTTGTAATTCAAAAGCATGACGTATTAATGAAAATAATAATTTAGATAATTATGGTTCATATCAATCATATAAATAAAAAAATATAGTATAGTAAAAAAATATATCCAATTAAAAAGTAGTTAACTATAAAAATTATTATACACACACAATTATGCCGTCGAACTGTTGTATAAACGCAATGTCACACGAGTAGCAGTTTGATATGGCTGTATATCGGCACTGGTGGGAGGAGTGCGTTGGTGTTAGTGTCCCACCAGTGATGATATACAGCCATATCACAATGCTACGAGTGTGATATTGCATTTATACAACAGTTCAATGGCATAATCGTATATAAAAAAAGAAAATGAAACACGGAGACTCTCAAAAACGTTTTTGTATAAGAAACTACTTTCTTCCGTCATCTGCAGCTGGCTGTCAAAAAGCAGAAGCTGTTCCTCATTCACCAACGCCATTTTGGAGCTTGTATTTTATTGATTCTCTAGTGTACTGTCTAAAGCAGGGGTCACTAATCTCGGTCTTGGAGGGCCGATGTCCCTGCGGGGTTTAGCTCAAACTTGCCTCAACACACCTTCCTGGATGTTTCAAGTATACCTAGTAAGTCGTTGATTAGCTTGTTCAGGTGTGTTTGATTAGGGTTGGAGCTAAAATCTGCAGGACACCGGCCCTCCAGGAACAAGTTTGGTGACCCCTGGTCTAAAGTAATGACAAAACAGGTGATTTTGCTTTAATATTTGATAAACATTTATTTGGAAAGGTTGTCATGAAGACCTTTGAGTTTCAGTTTTACAGTGTATGAATGAGGGTTGTTGCTAGATGAGATACGGTTGCGGCCTGAAGTTAACGAGAATTATTTAAATTATTTATTAATTGCTTATTAATTGCATTTTACCCTAAACCCAACCGTAACAGTAATGTTAATACAGTAGTTGCACAGGGTATTATTTATGCTATTTATTAAATCACCCAATAAATTGTTTTATTAACGTCTACGCCTACTCCAACCCTAAACCCAACCGTCACAGTACTGTAAAAATATTAATTAAAATATGAAATATTAATTACAGTGTCACAAAAATGATGCTGTATTAATGTGTATGTTCGCAGCTGTATCCCATCTAGACTTTACTGTGAATGAGATCTATTTTGACTGAATTGTTGTCACTAATCAGAATTGTTCAAATATAGTTATGATTGGATTCTATGATTTTGTTTTCTCCGCATTTCAGCAGCACAGAAGTCATAGAGCTCTACATTTTATCAGCAAGACTTAGACATCCTTTAGTCTTCCTTATGCACAAGTAAAAAGGTCACAGTTTGTCCCTTAATCCTGAAGTATTAGCTTTCTTTAACAGTCAGTCACCAAAAAACAGGGATTAATTTTGAAGCTTGCACCGTTTCATTCCACATGCCATGGAATTTCATGCTAGCTTTAAGTGCTGCTTTCAAAGAATACGTTTTGAAGTTGTATGGTTGCCATAATATCTGGGGTTTTCCATAAATCAGTACTCTTCCATCACAGATATCACAGGTGGGATTATGTTGATGCGTGTTTTGACAGTTTCTGTTTTGTGCCTTTCTATCTCAATCGAGTAGCTCTCTGTGCCAAGCACCATTTCTCTTTTAGTTGACTCTTGCTTTAAGTCAGTCAGGGAGCAAAGCTGATTTACACCTAAGATGATAACCAGAGTTTAGTTGAGTCACTTTCATTCAGTCATCTGTATATACAGTATTTTCCAGGCCTGGGCAGGTTATATAGGAATGCATACTTGTGAATTTAAAGTTTTATGCTCATCACTTCTCCATTTATTCAATAATAATAAAATAAAATGTATTGTAATATTGTAAAATGTAATTACATTTTAAAATAACTTTTTTTCAGTTTTATCTGCAACCCTGGGATGGAGAATGGGAATGTGTTGGCAAAAAAAATACATATAATAATTTGTATGGGTCAAAATTACAGATTAGTTTTTTTATGCCTAAATCATTAGACAATTAAGTAAAGATGATGTTCCATGAAGATATTTTGTGAATTTCCTTTAAAAAAAAAAAAAAAAAAAAAAAAAAAAAAATATATATATATATATATATATATATATATATATAATAATAAGGCAATTTCCAATATTATCTAAATGCTAACAAACCATAAATCAATGGATATATGCATAAATCAATTTGACCACTTGTGAATGAATTACAGAGATGACAAATACCAGGTATAAACATATTCTATAGAATCAGTTTAAGGGCTGCACAACAATGGGAAAATATGTGGTATGTAAAATTGCTGTTGAGTATTTTAAATTTTTTATTGTTTTTTTAAACAGGAAAAGATTCAAAAAATAATCGGGCCTGAGTCAGCATGAATACTGTTTTTTCAGCAGGTTCCTGTTCTGCAGAACATAAAAAACAGACAGACATCTCATCCATCAACACAGTACAAACAATCACCAAACTTATAAAATAGAGATAAGCAGGCTACAATCTATGCCTACAGCGATAGTTGAACATCAGATGGCGAGCATGTTTTTTATTTTAAAGTCTCAGTGTTGGAAATGCGATTTAGGAATGCACTGATCCCGGTACTTGGATTGGATATCGGTTCGATACTGCACGTTTTTTCTGGATCGGGTTTCGATTTTTCCTCGGTGCTGATGTGCTTTTATTTTCTCCATCTCACTCATGGCGACTTTAGGCGAGGGAGTGTTTATTATGTAAAACTGGCCCCAGACTGTTTTGTTTAGCCTGCGTCCAACCTGCAGGAAAATATCAGGCTTTGCTAAAAGGCTGATTACCAACGATCAGGGTCAATAGCTGTAGCCTATTAAAGATTTCAAAGAAAAATCTTATTATTAAAAATTAGGATTGTACCACAGCAGATCATATCAATGTCGTAAGGAATGCTCAAATAATGTAGCCTAATTTACAGCAAGCTTATTAATTAAGCCAATTTTAGTTAGATTGTGCCATCTGTCATATACAGTAGGCCTATAAATATATTAATAATATATAAATATATTATTTGAGTTTATCATCAGATCAATAGAAACTGTATTATATATTTTTTTAAAAAGTGGCACAGTAGAAGCACAGAAGTTGGTATTGGTATCTGATCAACTCCAAAAAATGGTATTGTTGCATCCCTAACTGCAATAGTATATTTCTTGCAATATAACATTTTCCCAAAGCTTTTCAAAACATTAATTATAATAGTAAAATGAACAGTTACTATTGGATATTTTTCTGATCTAATTAACTTTTTCTGATCTAATGAACTGATCTAAAAAGATTGAATGAAAACTTGGACAGATGTTCTGACTCTTATTGGCTGTTGTTATTTTCCTCTCTTGTCTCTATCCCCACCATTAGTATTTATTTTCAGCTCTAGGTTCACCTTCACATCCATAGTAGAACAGCACCTACTGGGTAGGCGGGAATAAAGATAGTAAGGCTCCTTCTGTAGTCAAACATTGATAAACAGTGCCAATACCCTGTTATGCACTGACATAAAACACCACTTTCATTTTTTTTTCATTTCATTTTGAGTCATCCCTAAAATATAAAAGTAATTTACTGCACCTCTTTGTGATATGAATATTGCATATATCATTATCGCGATGCTTATTTTTTTTTATTTATTGTGATATATACTATATGTTCAAAAGAAATTAGGATATCCACAGAGGGATCTTTTCTATGAAGTAGATTTGGCCTTAAATGAGGTTAAAAGACAGTAAGGTGTTGGCCTGATTATTGGAAGTGAAAATTACAGAGTGCTGGCTTACAGCTGATTATTAAAAGACTAAAGTTCTTCATTCTCTAAATTATGGCTTAAAATAAACAACAAAGGGAGTTTTTTTTACAATTTGAATGCTGCGCCTTTAATCAAAAGCTTGTCATTACATGGGAGTACTTGCGCCGTAGCTTTTAGACCCTCAAAGTAAGCAAGAGAAGAGTCATATTTTGCTCACACCAAAGTGTTAAAATTAAAAAAAACTCTTTGCTTCAAAAAGCTTTTGCTTCACAACTTGACGAGACGACCTCCCTAAATAAGACACTCAGTCTGCAAAATGTTTACCACCTTCTCCGTCGTGAAGACATCATGTTTATATTGCAAGAAAATGTGTTATATTGCGTAGTAGCAGTGGCATAAATCACAATTATGGATCTGACAATGAAAACAAATTAGGCTGCATCCCAAATCTGTGGGAATACTGTTGACTAAACTATAGCAAATGCACAACAAATATAAAAAAGATGAAAAAATATATGCTACAAAAACACATCATTCCAGACCACATGATTTAGATCACTTGTAGATGGAGCGTGGAGATTATACTGTATTATGGTAAGTGATTCATTATTTATCCTGTATCTTGTTATGTTAGACATCGGTAAATTTTATTGCTTTGAGATATGACCCAGGGGTTGTTCATCTTTGGCTCTATCGTTACAATGTTGTGGTGGTGGAAGTCAAAATCAGTTTTACTCCTGATTGACAGGGGAATGTCAGGAATGCTGGATGTCTGGTTGGTGTGTCAGTGGATGCCCACAGAAAATGAAACCGTGGGCCTCATTTCATTAGATATGACTACTTACAGGAATGTGAACGGGCACTGACAGACTCTGGAGATCTGGAAGTAATGCACCACCAAAAAACAGATTCCACGTTTTACAGGTTCACTGGCTCTAGATAACATGTTTTTACATTTTTGTTTGATCCGTGGCAGTTTTAAGCAGAAACTTAGAGAGTTGCATCGATCTAAATAATTCTATTAAAGCATATTAAGTTACTGATTGCCTGGCAGGGCTGCCCTTTGTCACCAATTTTGTTTATAATTTTTATGGAGAGAATTTCAAAGCGCAGCTTTGGGCTGGAGGGGGTCCGGTTCGGCATCTCTGTTATTCTCAGACGATGTTTTTCTGTTGGCTTCATCGAACATGAACCTTTGGCATGCACTGGGGCGGTTTGCTGCTGAGTATGTCGCGGTTGGGATGAGAATCAGCACCTCCAATTCCGAGGCCATGGTGCTCCACTGGAAAAAGGTGGTTTGCTATCTCCAGGTTGGAGGAAAGTCCTTACCCCAGGTTGGAGAAAAGTCCCTATCCCAAGTGGAGGAGTTCAAGTATCTTGGGGTTTTGTTCACGAGTGAGGGAAGGATGGAACGTGAGGCAGATTGGTGCAGCGGCAGCAGTAATGCGGTCGATGTGTCGGTTCGTTGTGGTAATGGAGCGGAGCCGAAACGCAAATCTTTTGATTTACTGGTCAATCTACATTCCTACTCTCACCTATGGTCATGAGCTTTGGTTCATGACTTAAAGGACAAGATCTCAGATATAAGCGGCCAAAATGAGTTTCCTTCGAAGGGTGGCAGGGCGCACCCTTATGGATAGGGTGAGGAGCTCTGTCACCCGGGAGGAACTCGGAGTAGAGCCGCTGCTCCTCCACAACAAGAAAAGTCAGCTGAGGTGGCTCAGGCATCTATTTCGCATGCTTCCTGGATGCCTACCTAGGGAGGTGTTCCAGGCATGTCCCACCGGGAGGAGGCCTCGGGGAAGACCCAGGACACGCTGGAGGGACTATGTCTCTCGGGTGGTCAGGGAACGCCTTGGGACCCCCCCAGAGGAACTGGAGGAAGTGTAAGGCACTGGGGGAGAGGGAAGTCTGGGGTTCTCTTCTAAGACTGCTGCCCTCGTGACCCGGCCCGGGAAATGCGGACAAAAATGCCGACTGACCCAGCCGAGGCTCGAACCAGCGACCTTCTTGCTGTGAGGCGACAGCACCACCTACCGCGCCACTGCGTCGCCCCTTAATTTAATTTAATTGCTATTGTGTTTTAATATGCATCTAAGTTGGTGTATATTAAGTAAGATTAAATGGTGCGTCCCAAATCGCATACTTATGCACTATTCTACGCCATTTTGTAGTATAAATAGTGTAAGTAGTGCGTTCACACTGAAAACTCTAAAAATAATAAGTGCACTTTAAATACTCTGATGATGTGCTTATTCAACTGTTATAATGAAGTGTGGACTGTTAGAAACTCCATTCACTCAACAGCCTCTGCTTTGCTCACGTAGCGGAAGGGGCGGAGCTTTCGGGCACTGATGTTGGATAACTTTATTTATTTTGGATTGTGAAAGCTGAATTCTCCTACGAGAGTGATTAAAGTGCCTCTGGATGTTGAATGTGGTTATACTCATGACAGGTATTATTTGGTAATTTGGTCATTCATTTCACTAATATGGCAACCGTCAGACATCATCTGGGAAACGCTTAGTAAAAAACTTTATATACTATGCTGTTGAGTGTGTAAGTGCATAAGTACATAGTGGATAAGAGCATAGTGGAAAATGCACCATTTGGGACGCAGCTAATGTCTCATAAATATTTAAATTTAACTTTTCACAAAACTTGTAATACAATATATATTTTTTTAATTCTTACTGTCATACATTTGAGAAATATCTCTTTTTCCTTTCCTAAATTGACATTTAGCAAATATCCAATCTAATTTACAATTAATGAACCATGAGAGTTTTATTATTTATCTCCAAAAGTCACAACATTTTCTGCTTAAACACAATAAAATCTGTAGTTTTGTGTTCAGGTGTGCTTCTATTAAGGATTATTAAGGCCAGTTCAATTGACATTTAGCGTCGAAACAAAAGCAGCAAGGCTTTCCTCTGCTTGTCAGTCTGTGTGGCCACTCATTGTCAGGTGCCAGGGATTAGATGTATTAAGTGCAGGCCTCTGAAAGTGACAATAGCAGGTTTGTTTGCGTCCCCTTAGAGGATCAGCTGAGCTACACTCCGTTCAAAACCTCACATATAATCTGTTCTGCACCAAACACATACTTTTCATTCCTATGCTACAAATATGTTTTTTCTTTTGTTTTCTTTTCGATGAAAGATTAACCATTGTTGTATATTGGCTTTGTTTAATATAAGCATTACGTTGCTAAATAAATATGCCTTTATCTAAAATACCATTTTATGTCCAAACTTGAATGCATCTTTTCTGAAGAAGGGCTGTAGAGTCACTTATTAGGTTCAGTTTTAGATATGAAGCTCTTCGTTGCTTTGATATCTTCTGTTCATGTGTTCTGTTCATGTGTATTTGTAAAAAACACACTTTTCAAGTCTTTGATTGACAGCTTCAGCTAAATCATGCAGTTTTATGGATTTTGTTTTGTGTTATGAATGCAAGTTAATGTTCTTTAGTGTTGTTTAATCATGGAGCACACTGTCATGTTCTTACTCAACTGCAGACTTTGTTGCCTTGGAATTATAAGGTTTTATCTGCATTCGAAATGATTTTGAGATATTGAGCTTCAAAGTTTTGGCATTCCATATATCAAACAATATGCATGGAATAGTTCTCTTACATACATTAATATGACAGAGATCCTAAATGTACTGTAAATGTAAATGATCAATATTCTCTTACATTTGCAAATTGGGGTAAAACAAACGGGGCAAATGCAGATAGAGCCTTCTAATTCTAAAGAGTCATTTTCCGCTTGGAATTATATGGTTCTATCTGGCAGATCATTAATTGAAGCATTACTTTTTAAGAAATACAATCATTCTGCTTATGAATTTATATATAAAAAATACAACTTGGTGTTGTAACAATATGTTAAAGTTTGAGAAAGTTAATGTTTTGTTTTAGTAAATTTCTTTCTATAACTTTTATTTAATGTTTTAGGATGAATATTTCTTGGTCAAATTAAGCATGAAAGGTTGTGTTAAATATTTTGATAAATATAAATCAGATGTTAATTTTATGTAATTAATATGGTAATATTTATTGAATTATATGCGTTAAATGAACTTGAATTATATTTAGGGAATTTAAAGTATTTGCCCTCCAAGGCTTAATATCAAATTTAAAGACTTAAAGTTTAAAACTTTAAAAGACTTAAAAAAAAAAACTTTTAAAATGAGCTAACGAAATTTTTAACACTGAAAAATATTTCATTGACTAGATACAGTTGAAGTCAGAATTATTAACCCTCCTTTGAATTTTTTCTTTTTTAAATATTTCCCAAATTATGTTTAACAGAGCAAGGAAATTTTCACAGTATATCTGATAATATTTTTTCTTCTGGAGAAAGTCTAATTTGGTTTTTTTTTTTTTCGGCTAGAATAAAAGCAGTTTTGAATTTTTAAAACCCATTTTAATGACAAAAATATTAGACCCTTTAAGCTATATATTTTTTTCGATAGTTTACAGAACAAACCATCGTTATACAAATACATGCCTACTTCCCCTATCCTGCCTAGTTAACCTAATTAAGCCTTTAAATGTCACTAGAAGTGTCTTGAAAAACATCTAGTAAAATATTGTGTACTGTCATCATGGCAAAGATAAAATAAATCAGTTATTAGAAATGAGTTATTAAAACTATTATGTTTAAAAATGTGTTGAAAAAACATATTCTCTCTGATAAACAGAATTTGGGGGGAAAATAAACGGGGGTTAATAATTCTGACTGCAACTGTATTTACACAAATAAAAATATTTCACATTTAATATATTACATTTTCCAGATAACAGTTTTTTTCCAACAATGTAAACTTTAACGTTTCATCTCAATGTCACAAAATGCTTTTAAATCGTCACATTTACACACATTCAATTCAATTCACCTTTATTTGTAAAGCGCTTTTACAATGTAGATTGTGTCAAAGCAGCTTCACATAGAAGATCATAGTAGATTGAAACTGTGTCAGTTCAGTTTTCAGTGTTTAAGTTCAGTTCAGTTTAGCTCAGTTCAGTGTGGTTTAATAATCACTACTGAGAGTCCAAACATTGTAAATCTATCGATGCGCAGCTCCACAGATCCCAAACTATGCAAGCCAGTGGCGAGGAATAAACTTCACTAATCGGCGAAAGTGAAGAATTAAAAAACCTCGAGAGAATCCATTTGCAGTCTTTGACAAAGAAATGACAAAGAAATATGATCCTGATTGGTCCTCGTGCGTGCAATCGAAATGCTGATTGGCTCACAGAAAGAACCTTATAGAGCCAAGCTTGAGTTCAACTTTGTAGATAAAACCTTTTTTGTTTTTTTTAAATAAAAAGTCTTAAAATGTAAACAACTTATAAAAAATCACATAATGTAAATAAGTTGTTAATTAATAAGAATATGTGAATAACTCAATTTTGACAATGTCAGATAGAACCTTATAATTTTAAGGTGACTGAGTGTTGAACCATAGGTGAAACTTAATCAAATTAAAGTCATGTTTGTTACAGTGTTTGGAAATAATACAGATGTTCACTAAAAATAAATTAATAATTTTTATGATTATGATTTTATTTGAACAATCTAGGGAAATATTTCTCATTTACATTTTGTTTAACATGAAGCTAATATTAACATGAATAATATCTATGTTTTAATATATTTAATAGGTTTTATTTTATATTTTATGACATAAACAGAGGTGACACGGTGGCTTACTGGTTAGCCCTGTTGCCTTACAGCAAGAAGATCGCTGGTTTGAGTCCTGGCTGGGTCAGTTGGCATTACTGTGTAGAGTTTGCTTGTGTTGGTGTGGGTTTCCTCCGGGTGCTCCAGCTTCCTCCACAGTCCAAAGACATGCGCTATAGGTGAATTGAATAAACTAAATTGGCTGCATGTGTGTGTAAGGATGTTTCCCAGTACTGGGATGCAGCTGGAAGGGCATCCACTTTGTAAAACATATACTGGATAAGTTGGTGGTTCATTCCGCTGTGGTGACCCCTGAGGAATAAAGGGAGTAATCCGAAGGAAATTGAATTAATGAATGAATGAAACAAACAGAACAAAACTCCTCTTAAAAATGCTGTAGATTTTCACTTTACAATAGAAAATAATTTGCCTGTGAAGCTAAAAATAAAAGTAAAAATATAAATATAAAGTGAAAATGAATAAAGTACAATAAATAAATAAATGAAAAAAAGAATTAAAATGATATATTATTATATACAATAATTTGCAGGGTTGCTTCAATTACTAGATGTTAAAATGTTCCTAATGCTATGACATTAATGAATTCTCATCATTATGAAAGCATAAGCTTCGGAGCCATTAAGACGCTTTAAGCATTGTGGAATAGTTGTGAACTCAGTAACCTCGTGGAAAAGCCATGGCGTGAGTACCTGTTTCTAGGACATTATGTAAAGGATTAATGCAAGTGCTGACCCTCAGACTGAATTAAGTTTGACATTAATGATTATGTGAAACCTCTGCTCAAGAGAAAGCAAACAATCCAAATGAACAAAGCAGCTCGAGACTTTTTAAATCTTAGTTTTGGCCACCTCACACCAACACATTGTTTGTGTGTTTGTTTTCTTACCAGAGTCATGTCATTGTAGGTTTAATCTGATTTGATACAGCCCTTTGTGAGATGGCAAATGTTAGGGATTACTCCTAATACACGGAGTTCACTTTGCCAGCTAGAGCTTGGTAAAATGTGCCTGGGCTGCCACAGTCTGAAGGTTTCAATTAGAAATCAGATAATCTGCCAGTTTATAGCTCATGTTTGCTTCAAGTAGCTGAAAATTTATATATATTTCAAAAAGTCTGTAAAATATTATTAGGGTATATGTTAATTTCATCTGTGAAAATCTAAAATCTACACTTAATGTATCATGGACTTCATTTAATATTGTGCGTCTGTTGATCTGATCTTCAGTGTGGATTATTGTGTTCGAAAACACTCATTAGCAGAGACTACTGAACCTGAAATGATTGTGAAAGACAAAGGAGACATGCATAAAGGTTGTTTTAGGTTATCTGCACTACCTGTCAAAAGTCTTGTCGCCTATCCAAGTTTTAGGAACAACAAATAATAACTTGACTTCTAGATGATCGTTTGGTATCACACATGGTTTATATGTAAGGCAAAGGCCTCTAGATTACGCTTATTTTTGCCAAAATAAGATATGATCATGCCTTGATTTTTAATTATTTATTTAGGACAACAAGGTCTGACTTTGCTTAGACAAAAATCTTGTCACTTAACAGAAATAATGTACAGTATAGAATATAAAGTCATGGTGCAGTGGAAAAAGAATTAATATTGTGTATGACTTCCATGAGCTTGGATGACTGCATCTATACATTTCTGCTCAATAATGTTCATCTCTGGTGACGGGGCTGGCCAATCCTGGAGCACCTTGACCTTCTTTGCTTTCAGGAACTTTGATGTGGAGGCTGAAGTATGAGAAGCGCTATTCTGCTAAAGAATATGCCCTCTCCTCTTGTTTGTAATGTAATGGGCTGCACAAATGTCTTGATACCTCAGGCTGTTGATGTCTGCAGATCTCTCGCTCGCCCACATAGTGAATGTAACCCCAAACCATGATTTTTCCTTCACCAAACTTGACTGATTTCTATAGGAATCGTGGGTCTATGTGGGTTCCCATAGGTGTTCTGCAGTATTTGTAATGATTGGGATGCAGTGGATGATTCATTAGAAATATCTACCTTCTGCCACTTTTCCAAATGATCAACAGGAAGTCAAGTTATTATTTGTTTCTCTTACAACTGTGATCAATGACAAGATATTTGTCAGATAGTGTATCTTCAGGCAAATGTATTCAATTACTAATTATAGACACCATTAGGTTGTTTTGTGTTGTACAAAAAAACTGCACAAGAATAATTGTTTATTTGTGAATAATATGTTACTGTAAGTATCATTGTGTAGAAAGGAACAAAAGTTGTTGCCGTCATACTACCCCGTATTGTTCAATGTACCTTCAAACTGCAGTCAAAATATTATAAGTATGTTTTTGTGTTTTCCAATATATTTTCTTTATATATTTTTTATAAGATGCATATAATATACCCATGCAACTGCTTATAGCACAAAACATACACTATTATTCTCGGTATTGTATTAGCATCACCTACTGGAAGAGATAATTCATACAGCCTTTTTACTGTTTTTGTTTTGTACATGATTTATGTAGCATAGTTTCACAAAGTCGAAGTCAAATCATTACCCTTTCATGATATAATTAAATGATACAATTTAATTTTATTTTAAAATAAGAATAATGTAAAAAGTTAGAAAAAATCTGAAATTGCAGGACTGGAGAGAAAAAAGCATTTGCTTCATCGATTCTGAGATTTTCAAAGCTTTGTTTTTAAAAGCAGATGGTGCTGTATGTTTTACAATCAGCAGTACTTTGCTTGCGTCCAATTCCTTAAAACCACCACTTGAACCTAAAATAATCATTAATAAAGTTGGGAAAGGGTTAAGGTCAAGCTCAGAATCGATTCAAGAGATGCATTTTAACATTTTTGAATCAATGCAAAATCAATTTCTCAAATGTTTTTTTGCCACAACTCTAGAAATCGGTTAATATTCTGGTAAAAAACAACTGGAAATCAGCCATGAAAAGATTGGCACATCACTAATTTCAGTGGATGTAAGCTTTAGTGGGCACTGGCTCACTTCCAGGAGTTCAAATGCATCATTCACATTGAAGTAAAAGTTTTTGTAGATTTGTGGTGAGGCTGTCTCCGGAGGGCGGGCAGGGATCTGTGAGGACCTGACAGCGAGGGGGAAAATAGAGACTCTTAAACTGTGATCCCAAACAGCAGTATCTGCCCACATTCCTGCCATGCATTCTGTTCGCCAGTCTGCATGCTTTTACAGTGCTATTCAGTTACACAGTGTTATTCAATATACCTGATCTTTCCTAAACAGACCTTTGGACAGTTACTGAGGGACATATTTAGCTGATTTCTTAGCCACAGGTCAGCAGCAGCCAGAATGTCCTCATTGGACATGGTTTCACTATGTAGCAGGGCCAAACCCCCATAGGCATTGAGAGGAACAAGATAAAAAATGAATGTAGGGAGAGAAATTGATAGAAATTGTGTGAGAAATGTCTATTTAAAGGGATCCTAAAAGGCACAGGACATCAACATGATGTCAGATTGACTTGAACCCAAACATCGTAGGACATAGCATTTTGTTTGGAAATGAAAATCGAGTTGACATCAGAACACAACGTCAAGCCAACGTCAATGTCCAATGTCAGACAGACATTGCATTTTAGTTGCAACCTGATAACAACAAAATATTAACGTCTAATTATGTTACAGCTTGGCGTTGTGTGGATGTTACCAATATGACGTCTATCAGACATAGGACTTTGGTTGCCATACCTGACCAATAAATGTCAGTATTTGATGTCACTATGACATTGGTTTAAGATGTTGGCTCGACATTGGATTTTGATCACTTTTCAACAGAACCTAAAATCAACCAAATATCAATCTCATTTCACGTTGCTACTGGACATTAAAATAATATTGTCCTTAGACGACCTAAATCTAACCTAATATTAATGTCTTAGAATTTTGTGTGTCTGCTGGGATAATTCACCAAAAAATGAAAATTTACTCATTATTTACTCATCTTCAAGTATTTCCAATGTTTTTTTTATTGTGTTGAACACAAAAGATATCTTGAACAATGGCAGTAAACTGTAACCATTGACTTGCATAGTAGGAAAAACAAATTATATGGAATTGAATGATTGCCATTTTCCAACATTTTTCAAAATATCTCCTTTTGTGTTCAACAGAAGAAAGACCCTCAAGCAGATTTGTGACAAGTGAAGGGTTTAACAGTGAGAGAGTGAAGTCACAGCTTAGATTTAATTATTTATCTGAAGTCGATCAAACAATTCAACAACTACATGGATCACTTTGCCTGTTCATCCAGTCAAAATCATTTGTAGTTATCAGAATCAGAATCAGAATCAGTTTTATTGCCAAGTGTGCTTCACACACACAAGGAATTTGTTTTGGCTACAGAAGCTTCCAGTGTACATAAAGTGACAAGTGACAATACAAAATAAATATAAAAAAATAAAATAATTATAATAAAAAGTGATGAACATTAAACTTATTATATTACGTAATAACATCATTTTCGTTTCATTTTTGTATGAACTAACTTTTTAAATTGACTTTTTTTTCATCAATTGGACATAAAATAGTTCCTTGAAGCTGAAAACATTGAAATAATGAAATGGCCAGACCAGAGTCCCGATGTAAACCTGATTAAAAATCTCTGGAAATTCAATGGTGACAAAGTTATGGCTAAGAAACATTAGAGTTGGTCATCTGTGAAAGAAATGTAAGATATACAGTAGTAAACATTTGAAGTGGATCATCGCCATTTATCAAAATTTTCCAACAGCCATTCTTAGGACAATTTTGAAAAACGACTTTGATCCAGTTCAAATGTTGACTGCTGTGTATGTGTGTATATATATATATATATATATATATATATATATATATATAGAGAGAGAGAGAGAGAGAGAGAGAGAGAGAGAGAGAGAGAGAGAGAGAGAGAGAGAGAGAGAGAGAGAGAGAGAGAGATAGATAGATAGATAGATTTATATATTTTTATATATTATTTATATAGATATTTATATTTATATTTATGTTTATACATTTATATAGATGTAGATGTGACCCACTTTATACTTTGTTTGCTAATGTTCGAGGTTTACTTAAGAGCATATTGATGATGCAGTGATAGAACATAATTTATGAATCATGACTCGCCAAAATGGCTATAGTTACCAGCTACAGTTTTCTTCCCTTTTTGGTGTGTTGGGGTGTTCATTTCAAACAATGATAATGTCTTTCTTCAAACATTGGTATTGTCTTTTCTACCTTTAGGCAAATTTCTCCATTAGCTTTTGTCAGGTGAAATCTTGTGAAGAAAATGCATCTAATTGAATTCACAACTGACAGCTGTTATTGTTTCTTTGGCAGTATAGTTTTTCAAAGTGATCTGTTTTGATTTAGTAATGCTTTAGGTTGATTTCAGACTTTGTCATTTAGGGTTTATGTCATTGGACAGTTCTTAGGAGTAACCATAAGTAAGCTCCTCCATAGCAGAAACAAACTTGAGCAAAACCGTTCCTGAACTGTGATTTGTTTACAAACTGAAGTAAAAGCATGTTGTGTGGGAAACATGCTTGGGAAGAAATAAGCTTTGTATATTTCTAAATTACACAAATGCCAGTGATCCTGCGTGCTTTGACCTTAGATGACGTAGCATTTCTCACAACTAAAACATTTTTATAAAATTTTCCATTGGCTGTGAATAGAAGACCAAAATTCCAGCAAGACAAGCAAGTCTGAGACATTTTGATACATGTTTGCTCTTGCAGGAGTTCTAAATGATCAAATAAATGAATTGAAATTCTTAAACAGGACTCTTTGAACTCAATTTGAATTTCCCATAAATTATTTTTTCAATTTTTGTAGTCATTTCTTTAAAAAGTTTAATCCTTCTTGTTGTTGTTGTTGTTGTTGTTGTTGTTGTTGTTGTTGTTGTTGTTGTTATTGTTATTATTATTATTATTATTATTATTATTATTATTATTATTACTTTATGCCAGAACCACACTAACAGTATCCTAATCATGCTAGCAACATGCTGGAAACATGCAAACAGCATGACAATTATGCTAGAATCATGATTTTGATGTGGCATGGTGCTTTCAATGCTGGTTTTGCTGGTCTTGATGCTTGTCTTGCTGGTTTCTGTGCTGGTCTTGCTCAATGGACCAAGCAAGACCAGCATTGAGACCATCAAGACCAGCATTGAAATCAGCAAGACCAGCATCAAGATAAGCAAAACCAGCACTGACACCAGCAAGACCAGCATATCAGCGTCAAAACATACCTTACCACATACTGTTTTTTCAGCAGGCTTCATCACAGTGAAATCCACTTACATGTAGATTACTATCTTTTAAAAATATACAAACTGTTTCAAACCTCAAGCTTTAAAACTACTTCCAATGTTCAAGCTTGGGTTTTTCATGCCAACATGGTAGTTTACCTTCATGATCCCTCATAAAAATAAATAATCCCGAATATTAACAACGAAAACAGACCAAGTGTTTGTTTTAACGGTACAAACCAGCACAAATTGAGCACAAACGAATGACTCCAGTTTTTGTGGCACAAGCGTAGCACAAAACGGCATAGTTTTGGGGATTATTTATTTTTATGGGGAGCCGATTTAACAGAAGTTCAAAGTTTGCCTTCAAACTTTATCATCTAGTTATTTTGATTTAGTTAAGCACAATAAAATAACAAAATTTTAACAATAAAATCCCTAGACCCATGCATTTCACACTGTATTTGAATACATTTTGGCCTCTACACAGGTGTGTCTGCCATTGTACAAAACAAACTATCAAGAAATGTTTTGTTTCTGTAAAAAGCTAAGCTAAGTGTCTGGCCAGTCTGAACTGCGGTGAGAGTGTTTCAGCATTTTCCTGTTGTTTTGTGCTCTAATTAAATTATGGCTTCTAAAGTCCCTGTTACAAATTGTCTGTTGTGTTGCGCTGCGGTTGTTGCTTTTGTTTTATTTATCCCTTTATGAATGATGCATTGTTTGAAAAGAAGGACACAAAGAGGCGGGGAGAGAGAAAACCAGCTACCCATTACCTCTGATAAATCCCTTCTGCTGTGGGGGGCCTGTCATACAGGGGCCTGATTTTTGTCCATTCTCATGTTGAACAAGTCCCTTTATCTTCCTGCTGATTCATCTCTGCTCCCACCACTGCTCTTCAATGCTGCTGCGAATCGTGGCTGAAGCTCCAGCAAAGGTCAGAGTGAGAGGCCACTGTTCACCCTACAGGGTCTCCTTAGTAAAGCGCAGACAACGTCAGGAATGTGGCTGCAGGACAATGAGTCCCTCTCTTACCTTAGCACCAGACTGAGATCAGGTGGAATCCCATTGAGTCACTTTATTGTCTTTTAAAATTAGTTTTAGGAAAGCTTGTCATACTCCTTTATCCTGTTCTGACATTTGTTTTTGTAAATTTTTTATTGTCTTGTCTGTCGTAAGCCCCGCTCAGATCACACAAATTTGTCACGGTTTCGGCACGATTTCCTTGACAGAGGGTGTCGAGCGTATTTGTAAATGGCAAATTGGTGTCGTAACACAAGATTCAATTGTTACTTCTGATGTAATGGGGCATAGTTCGCGACAACAGATGCCATGCCTGCGGTGCTTCACGACACCATCGTAGAAAGTCTAGCCTGTTTAATTATTTTTTCTTGTTCTTCACAACGAGTTCCGTCACGTGGGTAAAACTGTGAATATTTCACTTTAATTTTATTTAGGCTAGATTATTATTTTATTTAACAAAGCAACGCAATCTCACCGCAATTTGTGTTTTGGCATATATAGCGGACTTGTTTTGAAGCGCATTACCTCAAATGTTATTCGTTATTCTTTTTTATAGATAACTGACTAACAAAAGATACATTAAAATAAAGATAAAAATGATGCAAAATGAAATTTGTTTCAAAAATATATTTTTTTCTAAGAAAAATGTTGCCCCTCCACTACTCAACTATACTGGTGGATGATTTGTTTCGCTCTGCGTAAAATAAGGATTTGATGAATGCTTTACTATAAGTGTTGTATCACAAATCATCATTAAAGATTGTCTTGAGCATCTAATTTTTCCTTGCTGCTGATATGCTTTAATTTTCTCCGTCTCACTCGTGGCAAGTTCAGGTGAGGGATTGTTTAATATGCAACTTTGGCAGGAAAATATACATATAGATTTAAAAGAAAATATCTTAATATCAAAAAAGAATCTTAAGTTTGAGATTGAAATAAGATAAAAAAAATGTTAAATTGAGAAAAGAAATTTTGTTATATCAACACTTGTGACTGCTTTGGGTATTAACGATTGTCATAGATGTCATGGGATGACTGATCTGGAAGGAACGTGTAGTCTGGCACATTTGTTACCAATGACAAGTCAAGATTTTATCAAGACAAAAATTGTAATCTGACATAGTGACTTTCGTAACCGACAATGAAAATCATGTGATCTGAACGGGGCTTTAACCACGTTAAACTCAATAGCACATTAGAAAATTCTTCCCTAGCAACTATTTAGCACACCTAGCAACACTGTAGCAACCACTCAGAACAGCTAGCAACACCATAGCAAAAAAAAACTGGGATCAGGTGGAATCCTATTGAGGCATTTTAATATCGTTTAAAATTAGCTTCAGAAAAGCTTGTCATACTCCTTCATCCTGTAATGGATGTATTGTCTGTTTCTGTCGGTTTCTAATTCTCTTGTCTGTCTTCACCACTTTAAACTCAACAGCAAATCAGAAATCATTTAACACTTCCCTAGCAACTATTTAGCACAGCTAGCAACACTCTAGCAACCACTCAGAACGGCTAGCAACACCATAGCAAAAAACTAAATCACAAAAACTTCAGATTAAATGTATGTTTTTGAACCATTAATAGTTTTTTGATATAATAAATAGAGATAAATAATATTTATTTACCATTTTGTCACACCAAAATCTGTCTATAACAAAATATAAATGTGTTTGTGTCAATTGGGGCAGCGCGTTCATGCATTGGGTCGCCTCACAGCAAGAAAGTTGCTGGTTTGAGCCTCGGCTGCGTCAGTTGGCGTTTCTGTATGGAGTTTTCATGTTCTTTCCGTGTTGGCGTGGGTTTCCTCCAGGTGCTCCGGTTTCCCCCACAAGTCCAAAGACATGCGATATAGTTGAACTGAATGGGCTAAATTGGCCAGAGTGTGTGTCTGAATGCAAGAGTGTGTGGGTGTTTCTCAGTGTTGGGTTGTGGTTGGAATGGCATCCGCTCTGTAAAACACATGCTGTAAAAGTTGGCGGGTTATTCCGCTGTGGCGACCCCTGATGAATAAAGGAACTAAGCTGTAAAGAAAATGAATAGCAAAAAACTAAACCACTAATAATTTTTGATGTAATAAATAGAGACAAATATTATTTACTTTCCATTTTATTACAACAAAAATTGTCTGTAACAAATAATACCTCATTAGACCTATACATTTATAAAATATATGTTTTTGTGTCAATCCTGTGATTGGGGACACTGACAACGGAGGTGCGGATACAAATGCAGGTTTATTAACAAGAATGGTAAAGCAAACAATGATCAACACAGGGGTGAACAGATGTATACATGAAGTCCTGAGTCCTGGTCAGTAAACAGGCGTGTGCTCAATAAACAGACAGATGGTCAAAAGGCAGGCAGCAGACAGGAATTAACAATAAAACAAGGCAAGGGTTTAACACAGCAAAGTAAGACAAAGAAATTGGTTGTAATGTCACAAATGCAGTAAACAAGACTCAGCACTGAAGTGTGTGTGCTGTTTATAAAGTCCATCTAATCAGTTCATGAGCAGCTCCTGGCCGTGTGTGTGTGTAATCAAGCGAATGAGGAACAGGTGTGTGTGAGTGGTGCATGACTGGATATGTAGTTCTTTAAACTAGCAGATTTCTAGTTCTTCAGGGATCTGCACAGGCTGGATCGCTGGTGACCATGACAAGTTTAGCAATTATAGTTTGGTTTTTATTTCAATACTATTTTTACATTTTCTATGAATTTCAGATCAGTTTTAATTAGCTTTTGTGTTTTGTAGATTTTTTTTTATAAGTAGTTTCAATTTTAGTTGTATTAGTTTTATTTTAGCAGAGTTATCAGTACACATCCAATGTCGACCCAAACGATGTTTAGTTTTTTTTATTTGTATTACATCTCCGTTAACTAAAATGATATTTGACCAATAATTTTAGTTTTTGTTTACTTAATCTTGATTGGCACAATGTTTTAGATGCACAATTGTGCTCGATGTATTGCCACAGTGCCTTCTTAATATAACAGTTTTATCTACAACCCTGCTTCCATCCTAATTCTATTTTATAGGGAAGCCAAAATTCTCCCATGCTTGAATGACTGAAGCTTTTCCAGTTGTTCTCTTTCACTAGATTGATTAACACATGGCTGCCTGCTCTATAGATACTCAGTCACTGTAACTCATTAGGAAACTGAATTACTAGCCTATTTGAAAAAAGAATATTGGCAGTAAAACTCTTTCACTCTTTGAAAGTTAATAATCTGCAAGCCAAAAAGTGCAATTAATTTGCAGGCTCAATCTGTGAGTTGAGGATTGAACCAATCACTGATCAACAATGATCCATTTAACCCCTAGTAGCAACTTAAAAAGACTTTAGAGATCACTAAATCTAGCAACACCTTAGAAAACACATGGCTTCAAGATTTCTCCTCAGGCTCTTGTAGTTTATAATTCTAAACATTCATTCATTTTCCTTTGGCTTAGTCCCTTATTTATCAGAGGTTGCCACAGCAAAATGAACTATTCAAGCATATGTTTTATACAGCGGATGCCCTTCCACTCACAGCCCAGTACTGGGAAACACCCATACACTCTGTCATTCACACAAGCATTTGTACACTACAGTCAATTGTGTTTACCTAATTCACCTATAGCGCATGTCTTTGGACTTTGAACTTTTGAAACCCACGCAAACACAGGGAGAACATGCAATCCACACAGAAATGCCAATTGGCCCAGCTGAGACTCAAACCAGTGACCTTCTTGCTGTGAGGCGACAGTGCTAACCACTGAGCCACCATGCCGCCCACAATTCTAAACAACAAAAGTAATTTTTTTCTGCTCAGACTTTTAGAAAAGGCCGGGTCTGGTCATACTTGTCGGTTATCTTGACAAACCTTTCTTTTTAGTTAACCGTGCACTCCATGAGCATTTATTTCAAGGTCAGCTGAATAAATGAATTGTAAGATGTTAATTACTGAAAACTGTAAGTAATTATATTCAAGCCCCCTAACTAGTGTTTTTCATCTTAAGAGAACACCACAGAGTTTTCAACAGCTTAGCCCAAGGCCCACACATTGAAGAATTTGAGCACACTAAGTTTTTATAGTCACGCTTCACTGTAGGAGTGGCCTGCTGGCGAATGCCAAGCAAAACAGCCTGGGAAATCACTTTTTCTAAACCTCTGAACAGGAAGAGCTTGATATTTTCTTTTATCTATCTGTTAGTAGCGATCTTAACAGATGGTATTGTTTTAGTGTTAGAAGCATAGTAAAACTAAGGAACAAGGAAGCCTTACAAGGGGCTTTTCTTTTCTCAGTCCTTTTTATTTGTATCTATTTATTGTGCTGTGCCCTCCACTAGTATTGGCACCATTGGTAAATATAAGCACTTTTAATGTTTCGCTGAATATATTAATAAAAAAAGAAGATGCTTGTTTTTTTTATTTTTTTTTATTGGAGTAGAGGCTTTTTTGGCGCCTTTTTAAACTATTTGGTGATGTTTGTGATTTCGGATTGAGTTTTGGATTGACTTTCTAATCCCAAGACCCAACAAATTTCTGAAACTGTGATTTAGGCCACTCAGACTATCTTGTGTTGGGACAAGACAGATCCTCCTCCAGGCTGACTGGAACATAACACATCCTGCTGGAAATTCATTACTGCCTTAAAGGTGGAAATGGTGGCATTTTCAGCATTTTAGCTTGTCTTCCATTTTGTGTAGGTCAACACAAGTCACAGCTCTATTTTCGGTTTTACCAATTGTAGGGTTGCACAAAACTGAAATTCGGTACCAAGCGATACAGAAATTTTAAAAACGTCCATTTCCCAATGATATATGAGCGCCACTGAGCACGTTCTTAAACACCACTGATTTACAATTGTGTTTACGTGCTCAACAAAAATCACCATGAAATGGCCGTGAAGGTCATCAGTTCACCGAACTCACCTCTGTTTACTGAGTGTAACCACAGATACAGGTACACTGCAGCATTTTAAAGCCGCAATTCATCAGCAGATCACTTGTATGTCAGCTTATAGACAAACCAGCTGATTGACATGACTTTGAAAAGCTCCAGTGTCCTTGTATATGTGGTTACACTGTAATCAGCGGTGGGTTTGGTAAACTGATGACCTTCACGGCTAACCACAGTCATTTCTGTTGAGCACGTGAACACAATGGCAAATCAGCGCTGTTTAAGAACATGCTCAGTTGCGCTCAAATGTCAGCAGGAAATGGATGTTTTTAAAACTTCAATATCGATTGGTACCGAATTCCAGTGTCCTGACAAGCCTAACCCATTGTGATGAATGACGGCTTTAGTACTGTATCCGAAATCGCATCCCTACACCCTCTTTCACTATTACATACATCGGTTCACTAATATGGTTGACTTGGAGTGAGTGTGAGTTTAAGGGATGCCTTTGTTTGTGCTTTGCTGTTTGATGAATCCCTTAGATGGATTAGATTTTCAACTTCTTGGTCAGACCCTGTAATAGTTATTTAGTTTAACACTTACTGTAGCAATCTGTGGCAGCACAGTGGCGCAGTGGGTAGCACAATCGCCTCACAGCACGGCATTTCTGTGTGGAGTTTGCATATTCTCCCAGTGTTGGCGTGGGTTTCCTCCAGGCGCTCCTGTTTACCCCACAGTCCAACGATATGCATTATACTGTAGGTGAATTGGATGAAATGCATTGTAGGATTGATTAAGTGCATTTTATAATGTCCACTTTGGTTTTGGACACCACAAGAAATGGCTGCTCCCTTAAATGGTGCACTATTCAAGGGTGATTTCGGATACAGCCGATACAGAGTTTGAATAATATGTTATCCCAAATTTATGCCTCTTTGAATCAGGCCGTCATGGTTAAATAAAATCTTGTTCCTAACAAGGTATATTAAAAAAACGTAATATGTTTTGGCGCCAATGGCGTAGTGGTTAGTGCGTCAACACATGGCATTCTGGTGCAAACGGTGACCTGAGTTTGATTCCTGCCTCGAGGTCCTATGCCGATCCTTCTCTGCACGCCACACTTTCAATTAAAGGTGAAAACCCCCAAATAATAATTATAAAGAAATAATGTATTATATCAGTGGGAATATGTTTATATATTTGTCTCTATGAATTCATAGAAGTGCCAATAGTTGTGGCACATATACATTTAACAAAATATATTCGATACAACTGCTGTGTTTCTAAGAGAGGCCAGACTATTTTGGTTAATATTTTGAGCAGAAGACCAAACGTTGAAACAGTTAAGACATTTTTCCCCATATTTTCCAAAGGCTGTCAATATTAGTTGATGACACTGTATGTTCCCTGTCCACTGCCAAAGTTTGTTTACTGTGGGAATTTCTTTAAACAGGAAGTTTTGGTATGTTCTCACATTGGTCTTGTTTTTTTGGTTCTCTGGTCAGTAAATAATGCCAAGCCTCAATACAATTTGAACTCTGGTTGGTTTTCTTGCACTTTCTCTCTCTCTCTCTCTCTTTTTGTTTGGCACGGCTCTTTTGTTCCAGCAGGATAATTAAGTTGGAATGTCTTCTCTTCAGGGGGCCTTTAGGGCTGAAAAAGAAGAGGAAGAGTGTAGGAAGGGCAGAGGCAATGGATGTTTGAAGATCATCTTTGCCAGAATTTGGTTCAAGAACTGATTTCTTTTTGCAGTTTCCTCTTTAAGCAGATGTCTGGCTGTCATATCGGGTTATCGGACTGTACATGGGCTCTCTAGATTTTCCTTTGTTTCTGTTTGCTCGGCACTTTGACTCATTGAGAGAGCGGTGTTTCAAAGTGCCTCTCATCATGCTCATTAATTCTATTCTCAAAAGCTCTGTCCCTCTCAGAAACATCAAGGCTAGGGCAGGAATGGTTAGAATAATGGATGTTTCTCAGGATTATAGCATTAGATGTTTGTTTTTTTTACTACAAAAAACAAATTTTCACACATTTTGAATGATTACTTAATGAATTCATGATTAGACCTGTTAATGGTACTCATTTTTCTAAAGATTTTCTCTTATGAATATTTTGGCATCTGGCTGGATGATACTGTAAGGCTGGATGATAAAAAAACTGAGACAGAGGGTTTTATTTTTATTTTAAAAAATGTTCCTTTGTTGCTTAAAAATAATTAGTAGATGATTAGTAGAAAGTTTATTTTTGTGTGTTTTTGGTTATTTGATATTTACAGACATGGACAAAATTGTTGGTTCTAGGGTTGGGTCGATAGACCATCGTTTTGTCACTGATAGCCACTAGACATCATGATGCCAGCCCTACCCCTGTCGCAGTACCAACCCACTCTCGAAAAATACCCATTAAGGCCCTGCTTACTAGAGGTGTGAACCTACACTGGTCTCACAGTTCAGTTCGGTTACGATTATCATGCCATCGATTCGGTTCAATTCGATATCACGGTGCATTGATGATGCTTTCCATAAACAGTTTTATATTTTCTTCACAGCACAGCAATTCTTGTATAAAAATGTATAAATATATTTATATTTATTTACTATTTGTAATACAATTTTGTCCTTTAATACAAACAGTCAGATATATAAACTGTGCCTTTAAACAACACAAGCATTTATAGCAAATAAACAAAATTATAAATTTTCTGCTCGCTCTCTGAGCCTTGTCTTGGTCACGTGCTCAACAGAAAGGGCTGCGATTGGCACTGGCGCTCTTCACAGATGAGTGACACTGATAAACGGCAGCGCGATCACAACTGATCCATGAAAACTCTGCAGGCAGGCGCTCGTGTAGTATCGCTGTAACAACCAAGAGGAGAGGAAAAGTCACGCCCAGCAGGTCAAATGGGCCACAGTGAGAGAGATTGAAATAGAGTTAACTTTCATTTTCTCAATCGCAGTGAAATAGGGGCTTCTGCTGTAAGTGTCAGTGAAAGACTGTCCAGCAAACACCTACGCAGTGAAATTGTGCACAGTTTCCGCGTTTTTAAGTAGTAGGAGCGTTGTAAATACTCGCGCTCGCCTCCCTTGCCGTAGTAAGCTACCGCGACATAGTGCATATGAGATAAATGATGTCAGTACATAATAACCGATTATGATTATTACTGAACCGATACCGAATTGTCCACGACTGCATCGCGGTGCACCAAAGAAACAATTAATTTTGACACCCCTACTGTTTACACTAATATGTCTTCGTTTTAAAATGTCATTTCAGAAAGAAAAAGATCCACGTTCACACTGGCATTTCATCTAGTATTTCTGAAAAGATCTTCATCTACACTATATTGCTGAAAATACACATCACGTGACCACACACACACACACTCTCTGGCATGTGCTGCAGCATATGCGCACGTCTAAGCTTCAGGCAGTCAGTGGGTGCTTTGAGCACAAAACCCCAGAGAGCATTGCATGTCGGACAGTTTATCAACGATGTATCGCTGGATCGAGTCTCACTATAGGTGTTAAACGTGATATTTAATTCATCTTGTCTCTATCTGACGACTCTTCGGTCTTTTGAATCAATCAGGTAACGTGTCACAGCATCAGTACACTGCTTCAATCTTTCGGTTTCACGCTTGTACTTAATGATTTTAGTGAACCTCAGATACTGTTGGTTGGTTCTTGTTGGTTATGCACCTTTTTAACTAACCAAGTTTGTCGACGCCATTGTAACAACACAGATTACTCTGGCTTTTCATGCCAGAGTCTTGCAGAAAAAGTGATTGACAGGTGGTAATTTGTGTGTAACTCATCTTTATTTATTTAAGATTTAGTTATGGGTAAAAGAAAGACCATGCAGGTCAGGAAGTTGAAACAGTAGGCTACAAATGATTATTTCATTATGAATTTATAAATTATTCATAAACAACTAATTCACAGCAGCCTACGACAACAATGCCATCGTCCATCACGTTGTTTCATGTCAGACATTGTACGATGCCAAATTGGTCGACACCTTAATGATTAATAAAAGTAATGATTAATCAAAAATGACCTTAAAACAAACAGATAAAAATTAGATATTGCTTTGGAATGTGGTTTAACAGAAGCATTAAAACTATTGAAACTGACCTGGACCCAATTGAAGGGTTCAACAATTTTGTCCACGTCTCTATGTATGCACTTTTGATTGGTGGAAAACCTGGATGTGGTCTATCATGGTGTTTTATTTTTGTTAATAATGCAAGTGTTCATACGCATTGGTATAAGATTGTTTATGGTCTGTTGTTATGCAGGTTTGTTTTTTTAACTGTCTATTTTAACTAGGACATATTGGATCTCAATGTGGCTTCAGGATAAATGTCCACCCCAAAAATAATTCAATTAAATTCAAATTTTCTTTATTTATAAAGCGCTTTTACAATGTAGATTGTGTCAAAGCAGCTTATCATAGAACTTCTAGTAAATTGAAACTGTGTCAGTCCAGTTTTCAGAGTTGAAGTTTAGTTCAGTTCATTTTAGTGTGGTTTAATTTTCATTGCTGAAAGTCTAAACACTGAAGAGCAAATCCATCGATGCACAGCTCCACAAATCCAAATAATGAATTATATCTGATGAGTAAGCAAATTAACCCTCAGATCTGGGAAAATGCTCTTGTCGGATTTGGATAAGTTTGCAGGAGGGATTTGATTTCTCATGTCCTGAGGGACGGTTGGTTCAAACAGGCCGATTCCCCAGGGAATGTGACTCAGCCTGTGGGTTTATAGACAGCTGAAGTTCAGGGTCATGTGACCACAGGACAGGGCAATGAGTTTGGCTAATCCCTACTGTTTTCTAGTCTGGATGTCTGAAACGTCCATTTATGCTCTGCGTGTTAGGACATCCTGTCAACTTTTTTTTTCTTGATGTTACATATCATATGCACAGCTGGATCTTGCGCTGTCACAAATTTGTGGCAGTCAGAGAACCTAGTGCACTGTAAAAAGTTATTAGTGACTTTACTTAAAGTGAGTTAACCCATTGCCTTAAAAATCACAAGTTGACATTACTTAACGGTTCCAACAGGTTTACTCAAATTTTTAAGTTAGTTGAACTTATTTTTTTATATAATTATGCACATCTTATTATTTTAAGGCAGTTGTTTAACTCAATCTAAATGGTTTTAACTTTCTTTTTCACAGTGTAAGCAAGTGTATCTGTTGCCTACTTATTTAATATATTTTTGTAGGTATTTAGCAGGTATTAAATGTCATGTGTGAATGTTTCCCTTAAATATATTTTGTCTGGGTTATTTAGATGTAAAAATGTTATACAAGTAGTCTCGCCTCTTCACCTGATGAGACTCCATTCTCGTTTGAATTTAAGAGATTTTTTGTTTGTTACGTGTTGTGTCTAGTAAGTTTAAAATGTTCAGAGGCCTTTAAACATAAAGTCATTTTTGAATGAGCAAATACTCATCTAGATCTGATTTAAGTTATTTTTATGCTTGGAAGTATTGAATTAAGGTTGAGCTATATTAGTCTTGCATAGCCAGACCTCAGACTGATGGCTGAAGGTCTGGGAAACTTAGTCACTTTGAATGGTATAGAACCACCCATGAGCTATTTGACTGACAGGTTAACCATCCAATCACATTTCGTTTTGTTGCGCGTCATAATTAGGGATGTGGAAAGTATATCACAGTTAGGCATGTGCCGGTATCACATTTTCATGCTGCGATTAATTGATTGAGCTTTTATCACGGTATACGGTATTATCACGATATTGTAATTTTACTAGAGAAACAGGTAAAAAAACACAAAAAACTTCAATAACAAAACTTTAATAACTTTTTAATTAACTAAAAGTACTTCAAACATTTAAATACAAATAAATATAAATAAAACAATACACAATATAAAAGTAAACTTGAGCAATTATATCAAAGTGAATGTGCAAAAGGGAAACCGTCTTCGTAATCCCTCTGCATTTTTTTGGAACCCAAAATATTTCCAAACTTCTGACTTTAACCTTTTTGAAGGGGGATAAATTGTCGGCAGCGTTCCTCCTTCCGCCACGCTTCTTCTTCGTGTGAGCAGAGCAGGGCTGGACTGGGGCAAAAAATCGGGCCTGGCATTTTGGGCCAGAGCGGCCCACTAAATTTAATCAAAATGCTATCTATCTATGCATGTCCAATATTTTTATCAACTCATATTCTATAAAACACAAAAGCCATATATATGAAATAAATAAATAAATTCAAACTTTAATCTCAATTTAATTTCTGTATGCTGTCCATAAAGATATTTGTTGAGTTCTAAAAAAATACACTATTCATTCATTTATTTTTCTTCGCATAAGTCCCTTATTTATCAGGGGTTGCCACAGTGGAATGAACTGCCAACTATTCCAGCATGTTTTATGCAGCAGATGCCTTTCCAGCCACAACCCAATATTGGAAACCACCCATACACACTCATTCACACACACTCATACACTACAGCCAATTTAGCTTATTCAATACACTATTGACTCAGCCTATATTCAATAATAAACATAACAAAAACTGCCTGCTAATGCATGGGTAAATCTTCAAAGGGAACAGTGTTACATTTTAACCTCTTTCACCTCATCCTGCTTGCTGTTTCACTATCTAAACAATGAAAACATAATATAAGTCAAATTTGTTTTATTTTGATATTATGATTAACAGACACCAAACAGCCTCGTGTAGCTGCATATTTTTATGAGCATCATCTTCACACTGCATATTTATAACAAAACAGGGCTTAAATATAACTGTCTCCTTTCATTTCCATTGAAAAGAATGAACTTTACCCTGTCTCTTTTGCAGAATATCAGTTTTAATAACCAATAATGGCCATTATAACAGTATAACGTACATTAAATTTAAACGATAAAGGTAAGCAATCAGTCAATGTGCAGAATCAGTGTATGTGGTTACATAAATTAATATATTAGCTTTGCACTCAGCCAAAACAGTTAACTGAGAACAAGTGATTCAAAAGACATAAGAATTGTTAGATAGAGACAACAAGATGAATTCAATATTACGTTTAACAACTATAGTGAGATGAGATCACCCAGCAGATGAACTGTCTGACATGCACTATACTCTGACCTGGGGGTTTATGCTCACCCGCTGAACTAGTGGCTGCAGCTCTGGGCAGAGAGTGTGTGGTCACGTGATTTGCGTTTTTAGCCGTGTACTAGAATAAACAGAGAACTTTTCAGAATCGCTAAATGAAACGCCGGTGTATTTCCCGCGATTTCTCTGCGCCTCCCTTGCGTTTCTTCTCTCTGACTCTCGACTATTTTGACAAATACACACAGACGACGCACGCTCACACGGAGTCCAAAATAGGAGTTTGTGATTGGGCCAGCCCAATGTCAATACCGAAAAGAGCCAATGGGCTGCAGGGTGTCACAGGGGCCGGCCCGGTCTGTCTGTCCGGGAAAAAAAGCATCTACTTTCAGAGAGTCACAGATCACAGCAGCGTCAATCAATAAGGCAGAAAAAAACGATAGGCTGCTAAGCCTTTTATGGGCCGATCAGATCATAAAACGATGATCAGCCCGGCCCAAAAAGTACGTCGGCCCACCGGTAAAGTGCCCAGTCTGCCAGATGGACTGCGTGTGAGGATTATAGTGCGGTGGCAGCGGCGGCGCGCACTGCGCACACAGGGCTTCTACATGCGGGGACTGTTTACATCAGAGTGCGCATCAGTTCTGCGCAGCATATACGCAGTGTTTCTTCAAGCGGTTGATGGAAAATAAGCTAAGGCGCGTTCTAAGAATATAAATTCGGATCTATTATTTTTCACGGTATTTTGAAGTGCCCGCGATAACAATATCGTGCATATTCATTACCGTGATTTATCGCATTACCGAATACCGGCACAAGCCTAATCACAGTATAACAGCATAACAGGCATGCAACAGTATAGCATGAACATGCATTGTTCATTCACATATTTAAAAAAATGTTAAAAAAATTTAACGACACATCAATATTTTTAATGATCTTTCAGATAAACATATTGGAAATCAGTAGGACATATACACAGGTATATGGATTTTATTTTGAGATTCATTCATTATTTTGGTAACTCGTTTCTACATAAAGGTCACGCAGACTGAGATGACAAAGTAAAAGTTTTTTTTGTTCTGTAAAAGCTCATTTCAGTGTTGTATTTGTAAATAAAAAGGAGCTTTATTGTTTTAAAAAATGTCTTTCTCTTATAAACCAAAATGGCAAAATAAATATGTTTTTTCACTGCCATTAGAAAAGAATGAGTATAAACATACCTGCGTGTTTGTCGACATCACTGGTTGATGCATCTTTGTAGTGAATATTGCATACTTTTAATAATCCAGTGTTTGTCATAATAATAAACGGGTGTGCTGGAAGTAAAACATTGATTCATTAATATCTCGGAAGACATTTTTACTAAAACACCCAGAAATTTAATGAAGAATTGGAGGAATCCTGCATGTACTGCAATATACATATAGAATGAGATATCAATGTAAACATCGCAGCTTTTTTATTCGGTCAGACCTTTTTCCAGGCAGACTGGTTAAGATAGCTGAACATTCGACTCCCGAAAATCCTATATATTCAAACCAATTAGAGGACAACTGAGGATCTGTTAAGATGTTTTCAGAAAAATGTGCCATATCAATCAGATGTTTATTCACAGGTACATGGGCGGTGCTTGAGGTTGGTTTGAGGGGGAGACTACAACTATATGGGCTCATAGTGTTTCACAGACAGGCTTGTGGAAAAGTGTGTTTGAATGTTGCCCAACAGGAGGCTTTTGATGTTCAGGCTGAATTACTGTCGAGTCTTGCTTCAGGCTTACTATGCCATGATGGCCGGTGGGCTGACATTGAAATGACTCAGCGTTCTCCTGCTGTGAAAACTCAGTCTGGGCATAAGCGGTGGTGTGGAAGTCTTGCAGTAACAAAAACGAGCATTTCATACTTGCTTGTACTTAAAAACTTGCAACATTTTTAGGTGAGCTATTCCTTTAAGATGCTTACTTGGACACTGAGCAAGCATCTTCTTAAAGGAATAGTTCACCCAAAAATAAAACATGAAAACCCAAACATGTTGAACACAGAAGAAAAAAAGATTCATTTTTGTCTGTTTTTTATCTCTTCGAAGGTTATGAGCAACGTAAATGCTTTGTACTCTTTTAAACCTTTATCACTCATCAACATGGGTGTCTTTCGATTTGTTTTCTCCAGTAGTTTATTGGGAAGGTATTTTATTTCTTTTCTGACTGGTTCAGTGTTGACACTTTTTGGAAGAATTAATTTTTGTTTAAATCAGTGCTGTTGATGACTGTATTGAATTATTGTACACACACCATAGCATACTCATAAAATTATTACCTTCCTTATCTACTAAAGATACACTAAATAAGTTAAATAATCTAAAGATACACATAATCAGGGGTTTCCAAATCTTTCTGAGTCAAAATATTTTGAATAATAATGAATGTTGAAATCTAATAGCCATTGACATCCATAGTTGCATTGTCAAAAGTATTAATCAATACTGAAAAAGCCCAAACATCTATTTCCAGCTAACATTTGTGCGCTGTTGATTATGTTCGTAAAGGATGATGACTGGGCATTGTGTTCATGTGCTTTATTGGTGCTGAAGGTCATTGCTTCACCACTGTTCACTGCTGTTCACTAACCACAAACACAGATACATGGACACTGGAGCATTTGAAAACTGTGTCTATCAGCTAATCCGTCTATGTGCAGGTATATGAGAGATCCACTGATCTGCTAGGAGATTTGTGATTGGTGAACATCAGTGAAAAATGGTGAAGCGATGACCTTCAGAGCCAATCACAGACATATCTGTTAAGCATGTGAACACATTACAGCACTCAAAATAAAAAAAGAAAATAAAATCGGTATCGAAGTTAATACTTTTCAATAATGCTAATCCATTGTAGGAATTTCTTAAAATGGAATTATTAGAAAGTGACTTTCATAAAAAGGCTGAAAAAATAAAGGGCTTTCTAAATAAACTACTGAAGATGACAAAAACAGTAGAGACCCATGTTGATGAGTGCAAAGTACAAAGACATTAATGTTGCTCATAACTTTTGCAGAGAAAACACACAGACACAAGGATGAATCTACTTTCTTTGCATGTGTTGAGTGCCTGTGTACAGGCATCCAATAAGATGAACTGTATTGTCAAAGCATGTGTGTTCACGTTTGTAAAAAAAAAAAGGGAGAGTACTTTGGGCTAAAGTTTTATTTGGTGTTTTATGTGGACAGAAAAGCAGTACTCAAGTATATAAGCCTGAGTGGAAGACATGCTTTAAAACACTATAGAGTTTGGACTGATTGTATAAACACAGGACGAGGTAGGAGTTTCTCTTGAGGGAGTAAAGGGGAAAATCAGATAGAATGATGTTGTGACTCATATCTGTAAGTCCTTAGTCATTGTGTCATTAACCTTACTAACTTGCTCTTGAGGGAGTTGTGAGATCCTCCTACTTAAAGGAATTGCTGATGTTTGAAGTAGTTGCAGTAGAATTATTTTACACTGTAATAGCAGCTAAAATGATTTCTGTGATAAACATATAAGACTCTGCCCTTTGTTTGCACCAATAGCCTAGTGGTTTGTGCATTGACACAAGCCACTATGGTATTGTAGACGGTGACCCAAGTTTGATTCCTGACTTGATGTCCTTTACCAATTCTTTCTTTTTCTCTACTTACCACACTTTTCTGTCTAAAAACACCTTAAAAAGAGTTTTCCTTTATTCTGCCATGATCAGCAGTGATCTAGGCCTTGCAGATTGCCCTCACTACAATTCTGCCACTGAAATGACTCATTCCCATCATCATGTGCTCACACACCTGCCCCAGATCCCCCTTAATTACAAACACACAGCTGAAGCTTGTGAGGACTGATTACCCAGACTACAAAAACAGCACACACATGTTAGCTGAGTCTTGTAAACTGTAAGTGAGCATTACGAAGCCTTTCGTTGTCTTGCCTGCTGTGGTTTTTGTAGTGGTGGGCAAAGCGAGGCTTCATGAAATTGAAACAATCGAAGCAAATATGTCGAAGTTTCGAAAAATGTCGAAACCTATCTCTACACTAACAGATAGAGTTAATTTTATGTATTGCTCTGAAACAGCTTCAACAAAGAAACAGTTAAGCAAATTGAGGTATTAACCCCGTGTTGTAGAGTCGAGGCTTCAAGTGATTTAGTGAAGCAGTGAGAGTTCTTGACTAGAATGCAGAGATAATCCAGAGTTCGAATCCAGAGTGATGCAGCTGTTAGTTTTTAAATGCTCTGTTTTTGTGTTTCTGTGTTTTTATTTTATCATTGGTCTGACATCCGGATGAACAATTTATGAATAAATTTGTCTTGTTTAGCATTAATAAAATATATCAAGTCGTATTTTTGCAAGTCGGGATTCGAACTCGGCCATTTTTTGTTTTAAATCACGTTAAATCTCGTTGTTTTAAATCACCTTAGTCACGTGACCCGGGTGTTTCGAATCACCTTAGTCCTGTGACCTGGCAGTTTCGAATCACCTTAGTCACATGGGTGTTTCGAATCATGCTTCAGTGCAGTGTTTCGAAACACTTGCACTTCAGGATCTGGACACTGTCAAAACGTCAGTTTCATGTCAGCCATCCCTAGATTTTGGTCTGTCCCTGTTTTGACCTTTGCCTGCTTGACGATTGTCTTCATAAACTGCACTTGTATCCTCAACTCTGAGGATCCTCAACTCTGTTTTAACACGACTCACGACATAGCACTGTAAAAAATATTTTGTTGTTTCTGTATTTTGTGATTCACAATGGTTTTCTGTTTATTAATGGTTGTGATTTGCATTATGGGATGTTGATCTCTGCTCTGTCAACTTCTGATTTTGAAAATTCAACTCTACAGTTTACCAAACTGACTTTTATTGACATTTTAGTAGTTTGAAACAATATAATATATAGAGAAATGAGTTTGTAAAATAACTGAAAATGGACTGGCAGTCTATAACAAGGTTTTTGTAATGTAATATACAACACCAGTCCAGACAATATATTAGTTGTTACGATTAATTGAAATCGTATCGAAATCGCGATTTGGGCGTGTGATTCCTAAATTGCCTTACAGCACGAATTTTTCCACAGTATGGTATTTGAACCAATCATAATGCAGCGCGCCTAAACAGAGCGCGAGAACAGGAGACTGAAAAGCCTGCGTATACAGGGATGATACAGGGAGTTCAGCACAAGAGGACTTGGTGTCAAAAAAGTCAACATCTGTGGTATGAGATTAAGTTACTTTGGATACAGGAAGGCTGATGCATGGCGGAACTAGGTAGGATGTAAGTCAGTTATATAATGTGTCTAAACGCGAGTGGAAAGCATGAACCACTCTTCCTTCAGCATTTTCAATGTGCTTTGCGGTCGCTCCTTTGTCATTGCTCGGGTGTCTTGTATTTGTCTGAAATGTGTATATTCCATACAAAGTATAAAGCTTATCGGTCGGTTCTTGTTATGTGACTTGCAGTGCAGCATTCTGAAAAGTTAAATTTAAAGTTTGTCTGAAAAGAGATGTTTTCAACTGAGTCCACCTGGCATACGCGCACATACCGCTCTCAATATGTGCATGCCATCCACACACCTCCATTTGTTTTGCCTTAGGTCTGTTCTAGAGACAATTTGTTACAGCTTTGTCTGTTTTAGAGACATGTTTTATAGGTCTTTGATGAAGATCTAATTGTTTTTCTTTTGAAATATAATTCAGATTCACACTGTAAACACAGATTCAGTCTGTCTGTGACAAAATTGTGATTAAGATCAAAATCGGAATATTGTTCAAGAAAATTGGGATAGGTTTCTTTTGCTCATATCGCACAGCCCTACATTATATCCCTTTAAACTATTAAAAATAAAAGTCACTGTTTGAACTTTTCAAGGTTAAAAGGTGTTGTAAGAAAGATCAAGGTCCCATAAGGCAGTTCAAAAGCAGAAATAAACGGAAAAATAAAAAATAAAAACATGAATCACAAAATAGGAAGAACTGCTTATTTTACGGATATTATTTTACAGTGTAGCTTTATTTTTAGGTATAAGCATGTGTTTTGGTTGTTTGTTTCAAGATAACACCATTGCAATTAAATTTATTTTTCTATTATGAAAAATAAATCATGGGAAAAAATATGCCATTTTTTTTTTTTTTGTAACGCTGGCCAATTCTGCTGGTGTCAGCTTATGTAAAGTCATGTCTTAACACATCAGTAGCTGCTCCCTTAATTCCTCAGGTGCAAAAAAAAAACATTCTTCCTGTCTTTAAAGCCAAGCTTATATGTCTGGCTTTTTATTTTATGATTACTCTTAAAGTAGCAATAAACTCAAGGAGAAAAAGATTTGTGTGTGTGTGTGTGTGTGTGTTTGCACAGAACCATTAAATGAGACCAAATTATGAGGGTCGATGTTCAACAAAACCAAAAAGTCAGGCCATATGAGGTGCTGTAAATGTACCAAATGTAGATGTATTAAACAAGGGTTTGTTGAGTGACACAAAGGAAACGGCTTGACATGAAAGGGTAGACAGACATTATGTCTTTGCTTCATGCTGTTAAGTTTTAACAAAACGAGGCTCTGGATAAATAAAGGTTACATGGTGTGGTCCCGTGCAGACATGTGGGTCCTGTGGGACCAGCGCAGGTGATGAAGAGATCTTGACAAAGTATTTACTGTCAAAACGCCTCACTTCCACTTGATTAAAAGCTTCTTGTGCTTACTGAAATACCCAAATAAACGGAACTGATGTATTGAGTTTAAGGTAAAAGGAAATGCTGGTGCTGTATAGGAAAACTTCCCACATTTTGCAATTTGACTGATAATCAAAGGAATCATCAACTCTAAGGGAGGTCTATCTGATTAATATGTCTTATTTATATACACAACCATTTAAGAGGAGTAAAAAATAAGTTTGCAGTGATTATTTATATGGTTAGTAAAAGACCATATCAAAAATGGTAATTTAATGTAATTTAATTTAATGCATTTATTTATTAATAATTTATTTATTTTTTTGTATTTTAATGAAGGAAACATTTTCATATTGTTTTTTCATTTAAATTTAATCTAATTTCAAATATAATTTTATTTTATTTTATGCATTTATTTATTCATAATAATTTTTTGATTTTTATATTTTAATTATTTTAATAAAGGTAACTTTTTCTTCTTAAATATTATATTCAAGTAAGGAATCTGCACTCAATCTTCTTAATCACTTTTGATTCATTTTCATTATGCAACAGAGCAATCAATACTTTAAAAATGTATTAAATATTAAAAATGAACAATAATATTGATAAGTGGTGCAAAATGTAGAGAGAAAAACAACTATAGACCTAAGCTATTCTCTCGGTTCTTAACTGTCTCTTAATTATCTGTGTTCTCTTGGGGAAAAAAACATTGAGTTTAGAGATTTGTCATGTTTAGTTACTTGTTTTTATCATTTTTTGTGTACTTAGAAATAGTAACTGAGATCTGTCATCATGTCTTTAATGTACATTGATATTTTGGTAAATCTCCTGGCTGGGATTTTTTTGGTAAATATTAAAAAATTTTATATAAGCTTCCTACATAAACTGCTGAGGATGCTGTACACTCTTCAGCTACAGCATTTTACTCTTACAGTAACAGGATGGCCATAAACACCATAACATTTCTGTATCCCTGTTTGAGTTGTTTTAAAGAAAAACTCAGGACCCTAAAGGAAAAGGGTGAGATGGGGGAAGGGGCAAAAGACCACACAGTTTCTACATGATCAACCCAACTGTGTATTGGGCTCTGAAAAGACATCCCCCAGTGAGCGACTCTAGTGTTTGGATGGGAAGGCACGAAGGACCCTGCTATTCTCCCTCTGGCAGACAGCATTTTCCACCTTTCGTCTCTCTGATGGCCACCTTTGTTTGCCAAACACCAGAGATGAGTGGAGAATGGTCTGATCCTCAACATTCGCCTGAGTTGAACACAACTCTAGAACCGCCAACAGTCATTTTATACCCACAGTAAAATACAAGTATTTAAGCATGCTAACCAGAGAGAGTGCGAAAGAGCGCAATATCCACCACGTAACCAATATAAACTAATATAAAACTATTGTATACATCACGTGCATAAATCACGCCATGGAAATTACATTAAGATGCCTACTGCTTTAAAAAAGCCAGATATCCTGGGTATATATCTTGTCAGCCCTCTCCTACAAAGCAAAGAGGTCAGATTCATAGACATGTGTATTTTACAAGCTAAACGTATTATTGCTCTTAATTGGAAAAATATAAATGAACCTAGAATTGGAAAGTGGATTAAAGATACGGCATCACATATGTCAATGGAAAAGATCACACACATTGTCAAAAAGAAACAAAACATGTTTGAAGATATCTGTAGACCTTTTAATAACTTCCCGAAGTACAATGTAAATGTTGGCAGTCTGCTACAACAAGAACAAGCTTAGAGGGAGTAGCGGGGTATCATGGTCTAAACATAGACTTGGGAAACACTCTTTACCTGATTTAAACATATCTTTTTTTGTTTTTGTTTATTTATTTTTTTGTTTATCTGTCTGCTAAATGACTAAATGTAGTTTATTTTATTAATATTTTTTAAGGGAATGGGTTGATGGGAGGGAGAATAGGGTGTAAAAACGTCTTCATGATTATTATTCTGTAACTGTGTAATCTGTTATGATATGCAAATTGAAAAAAGTAATAAATGTATTGTACAAAAAAAGAGAAAAAAAGCCTAAATTAAAAGAAGATGGCCAAATGAGAACTTTTCTGTCATAAACAATAGTAAAATAGCTTGTCAAAAAGAATAAAAAATCAAACCCTGCAAACACAGGAATAGAGAAAAAGGGCATGCTTGAATTATTAGCTGTCAGTCAGCCACCGCTTTTTTCCCCTGATCATTGCACCTTTGCAGTGTGTTGTGTAAATGCATACAGTCTGATACGAGTCACTTTTAAAAGATGATGCAAGCCAGTCATCAAACAAATCGGATACAATCATAAAATCGTAATTGACCAACAAGATCTGCAGTGTAAATGCAGCCTAAATATATAAAAACTAAATATAATTGTTCAAAAAATAATAAACTAAATTTAGCAAAACCTCTTATGAAACCAACTAAAACTAAACTGTAATTCACAGCCAATTTAAAAGTAGTATTGTAATAAAAACTAATTTAAAAATGCAAAACTATAATAACCTTGGTAAACACAAACATCGAATAGACATCTCCGTGATGCACAGTAGGTGTGCTGTCAGGGTCATTGGTGTAAACGCTCTGCTTTTAATCTGATTTTATGAAAAGTATTTTTAAAACCCGAGGTTGAAAATAACACTGTTTTAGTAAGTGACCACTTATCAATGTCCTATAAATAAAGGGTAAAAACCCCTAAAAAAGAGAAGAAAATCTGTTGAATAACAGCTATGGGTAATAACAGGTATGAGCACCATGATGGTTTGAGTGTTAAAACCTTTACTTATCTGCAAATAAACACAAAGGTAAGCATATCCATTTTGCGAAATTCCCTGAAGAACAAACACATCCTGCCAGTATTACAAGGAATGCCATAAATGCAGCGGATGTAGTGTTTTCTGTCAAAGAAAAAGAGCAGTGTTTGCATCAGAGCTAGGATTCTGTGTACAGATGTTGTTGGGTGGCTCGTGTCCCATTATGGCCTCTTCTCCAGATGTTAATCCTTTCCAATCACCACCTCCGTTTCCCCTCTTTCATCTGGGACCCAGCTCATGGAGGAGGTGAGAGTGACAGAGGGATGACTGTGCTGCTTGTAGGAGTGATTGCTGAGACCTCCATGTTTTGCTTAATGGATTTGGCATTAATGGGGTGCTGTATACTATGCACAGGGGCTTTTCATTTTTTAGGAAGCCAGCTCATGTGCTGCTGGTGAACTGCCATTCCATTACAAAATAGTTGCATTTAAGATCTGATTTCTTGAAAAATCAGTGATCTACACTGCCTGATTTATATATGATATAAAGTAGGTATCAGACCGGACAAGAAGCACTGAATAAAATTCTATTGTTTCATGCCATGTCTTTAAAATGTGAACATTTATTTTACCTCATTATTTATTTTCAATGGAGTTTCTGTGCTCACCTAATAATGGCATTTGTTTAAGTTGTCATTCATCTCGTTTTACACTTTAATAGCTAAATAAATGCTTAAGTCTATTTAATTGATTATACTTTAATAAAATTACAACATCGATGCTGTTAAAGGAACCTTATGAAATTGAAAATAGTCACATTCACCGGAAGTTTATCGGGCACTGAAATACACTTGCTGTACATTTAGCTCATTGGCAATACTTAATTGCTGATAATAGTTTTCATAATGCAAAAGTAAACAAATACTGTGTGGTTGGTTGATGGTTTTGAATGTGTTATGCTGACCAAGTGATTTATTTGATCAGTATTGTGAAATATTATTACAACTGTTTCAGTGTCTGTTTCGTCACCTTGGAATTATAAGGTTCTATCTGCGTTCTGAATAATTTTGAGATATTGAGCTTCAAAGTTTTTGCAATCCATATAGCAAACTGTATGTGTCTAACATTTGTTTTTTTAAATAAAAAGTCTTAAAATGTAAACAACTTCAAGCCATAATGTAAATAAGTTGTCATTTAATAAGTAAATGTCAATAACTCAATTTAGACAAAAATGTCAGATAGAACCTTATAATTCTAAGGTGACCATTTATTATTAATGTACACTGTACAATATTGGACCTTGTTTTACAAGAAAAGTACAATGTCAGTTTTTAAAAACTCACTTTTAGTACTTTTTAGTAAAATTGTTTATATATTATTTAGTTGTGTGTGTGTGTCTGTAGAAAACACTAATATTAGTATCAAAACAGCTTTTTTGTGTACAATTTATAGTAATTAGTGTCATCGTGACTGTAATTCATCCTTGTCAAACAGCAGTTTAAGTAATAATCTTTCAATATTTTATTTATTTATTCAATAAGTATTTAATTTAGGCTAGTCCTTATTTCTTCTGTCACGCACATCTTTCATTAACAAGATTTTGCATTTAAAAATACTGTAATTAGATTTGTCTTTTCACTTCAGTCTTCAACAACAACAACAAAAAGTTATTAAAGAATGTTTTTTATGTTTTTGTTTATTTTACTATCCTAATCAGTGATGGGAGTAACAGCAGTATAAAGAAACGACGTTACTAATGGTGATACTTTGTCAGTAACAAGTAATCAAATGAATTACCTTTTTTCCTGTTACAATAAAATGTGCGTTACTATAATTGAGAACACTGAAGCTGTTTTCATGCGAGCAGCGCCTCTCTTAACCATTTTACCTCTCTGGGGTGGGTGTGTGTGTGTGTTCGGGGTGGGGCGGGACCCATAACCAACCAGTGATGATGATTGGTATGTCTGTGAACGTGGTGTACCTGAGAATGTGATGATTGGCTCAGATAGGGTACATTACCTCTGATACAAACGATGGAAGAGTAGGCCCAGTGTTAACACAAGCGCACACGCACAGTCAGTGGCACACACTAATGACCAGGAGTCAGAACTATGGCAAAGCCAACAAGTTCAAAGGTAGCGTTTGCTTACTGGATATATAAGCACTACTTTGCCCTCGTTGAGGTGAAATGCAAGGATGTTTATGTATCGTGCAACTTGCCCAGGAAAAGAGAGTCTCTCTGTGTCAGTGACTAGTAAATCTAATCTAATGAAGCACCTCACGTTGTTACATCTCAAGACAAAATTAGTGGCTACACAGGTGATGACGTGAGCTCTGCTACCAAAGGAGGAGACAAAGCCATGACGTCAAAGCAAATAAAACTTCATTTTTCTCCACACTTATTACTCAGACAGAATTAAACAAAATGATATCTAGATATATAGGAGGACATGTTGTCTCTCACATTGTCCCACAACAACATTTCAAGAGTTCACACTTAGCTGATGATTGATTATAAAGTCTGTTTGGCATGCTGTCCCGGGAGAGAGCCCTGAGCTCATACTATCCTCGAGCCTGGGGCTCCCTCCCGTTTGCAAGGCGAGAGGGGAGTTTAAGCTCAGGTAGATCACAAGAACTCCCCTGCTGTAGTAGCTAATAAACAGATAGTGATTGCTCTTAAGAGATAACTATATCTTAAGATAGTTAACATAGGCTGTTATATGGAACTTAGGGTATTTATAGTGGCTGTCTTTTGTCTGATTGGTGAATCATAAATTTTATAATGTGGGACCAGCCGCAAGCAATCATAAGCACGTGATCCTCTCAATTAGTTTATAAATAAACAGTACAGGACAGAGTTTTATGTTTATTTTATAGTCATTTGACAAATTAGATTTTTTAAAAAGTAACACAATAGTTACTTTCCCTGGTAATTAGTTGCTTTTATAATTATGTAACTCAGTTACTAATTATTTGTGAGAAGTAAGTAGTAACTTTAACTAATTGCTCTTTTAAAGGAACGTGTCCAACACTGATCCTTATTATACATGCTTACATTTTAGTTGTTTTTTTGTGCCACACTGCAGTATTCAGAGAGGAAATATTCACACTGGTCAACTTCCTCTTTTTCCAAAGGAGTCACACTGACCATTTATGTCTTCTCCTCTGCTTTGGTTATGACCATGTTAGTTGAAACATGTTCAGTTATATAACCTGTTTGTTCCAAAACTTACCCTTTTTTATTTGTTTGCAAGCCCCTTGGTTGTTTTTCTTATGTATTATGTAAGAGTATTGTTTTCTTTTATTGGCCTCTGAGTCTTTGTGGGAAGTTACTGCATAATAATGTCTGTCCACTTCTGCTAGGTTAAGTCTGTTTTGGCCTTTGCTGTCTCACAAATTCAGGCCTTGCCCAACAAACATCTGTTGTGTCTATGCGTCCCCATCCCCCTGATGTCTTTCAATGGAACTTTAGGACAGCAGAGGGCTCTCTTTTGAGTAAATCACAGATTGATGGGCATTTTAAAGACTGGCAGGTGTGGGTTTGTGTGTGGAGGTCAGCTCAGCCATTGTTTCCAATGAATCGGGGCAGGACTGAGGTCACTGCTTGGTCACAAGAGTAGCTGAAGTTTCACCTCATAACTTTTCTTGTCTTTTGTGATATTGATAAACTGATATTATAATGGGTTATGATCTCATGTATTGATGTTTCATACTTGATGGCCTTATAAGGAATTCAGTTGTGCTTCTGTATTTTTGTCAGCACAATGGTTGAGTTTATAAAGTACAATTCTTGAAGGAAAACCTAATTTTCTTTTTAGATTTAGATTTTTAACAATAACTGATAAATCTTTAATCTCTTTGATGTCACCGTCCTTTCTACAGGATGCTTAAGTTTACTTCACTATATTGGAATTAATTCCTAGTCTGTCATGACAAACTATATATCGTTGGAAAGGTCGAAGACTACTGAATACATAATTTATCACAGATTTAGCTTTTTTACTATGTGAGAACAGATTAATAGATCAAAACCTGTTTACTGTCAGACTACAACCCGTGAGACAATTTTTTGCTTACATATTTAAGCCATAATAATATAGTCTAAACATAAAGCAATCATGACAAACTATATATCATTTAAAAGTTGAACATTTCTGATGAAAAGTGACAGATATATATATATATTTGTGACAAGAATACTTAGAGTTGTAAAGCATTACTTTGGTACAGCAATCCACATGTAAACATTTCTTTTAAATGTCTTTTAGGGGCTAAATTCAAATCAAATACCACCAAACTGCCCATACTACTTTAGTTTTTGATGTCTACTTTACAGTTATTGTCAAAAGTATAAATCAAAAATATGGTTTATCCCTCAAAACATACAGAAATAGGGGACTCCCTTAAATGGTCTTTAATGGAAACTGGAAGTCATCTGGCGGTCAGGTTTGATTAAAATCATACTGAAAGCTAATTTTTTTGTGATATCACCTGTAAATTTGGAATATAATTTCTTCACATTTTTAGCTATTATATGATATTCTGTCAATTTTAGGCTAAAACAGGTTTTGTAAAATATATATTTTATGTAAGTTATTATAATATACATTTAAAGTAAAGTCTGTATGAAATAAAAATGTACTCTTCTTATTGTTATATGTGTATAGTAGGGGTGCAATGGTTCAATCCTCTCACAGTTAGGTATGTATCGCGGTTTCGGTACGATACAGTATGTACGAACAAACAGTACATATGTTTAGAAAAAAATGGCTTTTTTGAAAATTTCAGAAAAAAGAACAATATACATATTTATTGGTTAACAAACACCTGACAATGCAGCAGGCTTCACATATGACTGTAGATTTGCATGTTCTCTCATTAATTAAATAAAAGTAGGGCATTTTGAAAATTGAATGTTCAAATAAAATGCTTAAGAATAATAAAGAGCGAAAAAGCTTAAACTTTCCTTTTCTCGGTTTTACATCTTGACTCAACAGTCTCAACCAATTATGCAGAAAATAATTGTCAACACATCTGAATAATTGAGCACTTTTTGAGTATTGATTATGTCTGTTTACATTTTGCTTGCATTACAAAGGCAACAACACATTTTTATGAACAATCAGAGAGCTCCGGTATCACTTATCAGCACCATCGAAGTGGATGAAACTTAAGCAAAGAGAGAGCATTCGGCTGTACTCTCTTAATTCAGCAGGAACAGTCAGTCGAGAAGAAAACTTTTCTTATCAGACAGTGGGAAAACAAAATGAATAAATAGCAGGAGCGATCAGGTGCAGAACAACTCCCAGCGAGAGTTCAACTGCAGAAACAGACCTCCATGACCTCTTTAGGTTATATGTCCTGGTCCGTTTGGGACACCTCTGGGTCTGGACACGGACCTCGATTTGCCTATTAGAGATCACTGATCTAGGCTATCTTTGCAACAACAATCTTTGTTTTTTTTTGTTTTTTTTCTGAATTTACATTGAGAGTCTGTTGAAACACTGACAGCAACAAGTTTTGTTTTGGTCTCACCTGCACTTTCACGTGCGCTTTATCTCCTTCACTTGCCATGCTGAACTCTCAAAAACTCAACACACACACAGACATGTGAGGAAACATGATGTCACCAACAGATTTACATAGTAAGAGATGATTGGACAGGTCACAGACATCTGAAAGGTAATTGAATGCATACAAAGGTGGACATTTTTTTGCTTTGTCGCAGACGTTTTATCACCAAACCAATATTAATAATGCATATTCTGAACCGTGGATCACAGGGTGCACCGAACTGTGGAGGACAACGGGATGATGTGAATTTTTTTTATCTAATTGTTTTTTACCAAGAACCATTGCATTCCTTGAATCATAACCTTCCCTCTCCCCTTGGAATGCCTTATGGGCGGGGCTATCAAGGCGTGTCTTACTTTTGTCCATTCATCAGTCTTCCTCCAATTTCCTCCATCTTCCAAAAATCCAGTTGATTACCAAAGGACGAAATCATGCACCGCCCTACATTTCTTTTCCTACATCAGGACCGTTTCAATTGCATGTATGTCACGATAAGGGGAAAAAAGACAAGCCTAACTTCATGCTGACTTTAAAGCCACATAACTTTTGTTTTATTTATCTCTTTAAACCTTTTTTCACTTTGGTTACAATCTGTCATCTGTCACGTGCATTCTCCAAGGTTTGTGCAACTACAAAACATATGTTTATGCACATCAGTAATGCAAACCTATGCCATGGTTGTTCACATGTGTAGGCAAGTGTTGGCTTGAACTCGCTGTGCTGTATTAGGATGAGTCGTTTGCCTCTCTTATGCGAGTTTTAGGTTCGACAAAGCCTATCCTCAGGCATGTTTGCTTTATCCAAGCCTCACCCTTTGCGCTCGGTTAATATGACCCGAAGAGGGATGTTTTGAAGAGGCCGGCACACCTTGTCCTTGACTCGGTCGTGTCAGAGGTCTGAAATCTCAGCACAGGTAAATAATTAGCCAGTAAGACACAGGCGAGGCTTGTTCCTGCCAGACGGGTCCCATGTCCTGCAATGAGGGCCGTCAGCAAGCCACATCACACATGCACACACAAGCTGTAACTTAGCACTGAGCCTAAGCCGTGATAATGATAGTCTTTGATGGAGGTGTCCTCTGTAATGAGGCCAATGAGGGAAAGGCTGCACTCAGCACCCAGGAGAGACCCTTAGGCACTGGACTCAGCAGCGCACCCTCATGGTCTACACTTACATATGAGTCCATTTTAAAAATATATATATATTCTAATGTTAAATCAGGATCATTACATAATTGTTTAAGATGATGTAAAAATTTATCTGTGGTATAGTATATAGAGTAGCATATTTGTATATACAGTAGTATAGTATATTTGTATAGTAATTATTCATTCATTCATCTTCTTTTTGGCTTAGTCCCTTTATTAATCTGGGGTCGCCACAGTGGAATGAACCACCAACTTTTCCAGCACATGTTTTACACAGCGGATGCCCTTCCAGCTGAAACCCATCACTGGGAAACACACACACACACACACACACACACTCTCATTCACACACATACACTACGGACAATTTTAGCTTACCCAATTCACCTAGCGTATGTCTTTGGACTTGTGGGGGAAACCGGAGCACCCGGAGGAAACCCACATGAGCACGTGTGCAAACTTCAAACAGAAATGCCAATTGTCCCAGCCGGGACTCGAACCAGTGACTTTCTTGCTGTTAGGTGACATTGCTAACCACTGAGCCACCGTGCTGCCTGTTATTCTTTTATGTATGACCAAAATTAAAAGCATTTTAAGTTCTTTCCACTATTATCTGGCACATTTATCGACCCCACTGCTGCTGTCCGAAACCAACATGTCAGTCTTGGAAGGAGTTCGTTGTGAGATCGTGGGCAGAATCGTGAGGTAAAAGTTGCACTTAAAGATCCTGTATGTCTGTTTATTGTGATTAAAAAGAGTTAATCCTCTATTCAAAAGTGAAGCTTTAAATGAAGATTTGATCATTTAAGCCCACAGTTTAATTCATTCATTCATTTTCCTTCGGCTTAATCCCTTTATTAATCAGGGGTTGCCACAGCGGAATGAACCACCAACTTATCCATTATATGTTTTACGCAGCGGATGCCCTTCCAGCCGCAACCCAGCACTGGGAAACACCCATACACTCTCATTCACACACATACACTATAGCCAATTTAGCTTATTCAATTCACCTATAGCGCATGTCTTTGGAACACCCAGAGGAAACGCAAAGGGAGAACATGCAAACTTCACACAGAAATGCCAACTGACGCAGCCGGGGCACGAACCAGTGACCTTCTTGTTGCGAGGTGACAGTGCTAAACACTGAGCCATCGTGCCGCCAGCCCACAGTTTGTATTATTTAAATGTATACAAGAGGCTCTGCATATATTAGCGCACAGTTGTGTTCAAAAATTGTTCAGATTTGTTTTTAAAGGCTTTTGTGCATGCACTCCATGCACGTAGAGGTAAGTAATATAAATAAAATAGAATTCTGGGAGAATCATGATCTTTTTTAAAAAAAATGAGCATCTATAGCCAATGCTTTTCTGAGAAATCAGGTTTATTGTTGCAGTGCTAATTAAACTCTTTTATTGCAAACCTAACATACAGGATCTGTAATAAAGAACATGTGCTTATGGTTTTGATGCTGCATTGTTTCAAGTCAACATTGTGAAAATGCCTGAGCGTGAGATTTGCTCACAGTTAATTGTTTTATTTTTTAATGTTTTGTTTAAGATACAGCTCTTGATTGTGATTTGGAGAAGCACTGAAACTTGATGCTTGACTATTTAAAATGGAAAAGACCATGGCGCTTTTATAATTTTAAGGTGAAAACTGTGAGATTGTTGCCTCAGCGTGTGAAAACAAAGTTGTTTAAATGTTTATGGGCATCCTGGCATCACTTTGAAAGATATTATGACGCCTTTTATGCTCATCAAGGCTGCATTTACTTCATCAAAAATACATTAAAGCCACTCAGTGTGAGCTTCATGCTCTCATCATATCATTACTATAAAACCATAAAAGCCTTGAGTATCTAAAATCCTGTGCTTACTTGATCTAAAATACATTATAAACACTAATGTTGTGAAATGCGTGATAAATGCAAATGATAGCATCTGATAGCATTTAATGTAATTTTCAGAGAATTTGGTGATCAAAAATATTTCTTATCAGATACATGCAATGTTGTACATTTAGCGCAATATCATGTTATAATTCCATCTCATATAAATGTATGTATGTATGTGTGTATATATATATATATGTGTGTGTATATGTGTGTGTATATATATATATATATATATATATATGTATGTGTGTGTGTGTATGTATATCCACATATATAGCCAACTTATCCAGCATAAATTTTACACAGCGGATGCCCTTCCAGCTGCAACTGATCACTGGGAAACACCCATACGTTCTCATCGACACACATACACTACGGACAGTTTAGCTTACCCAATTCACCTGTACCGCATGGCTTTGAACTTGTGGGAGAAACCGGAGCACCCGGAGGAAACCCACGCGAACGCGGGGAGTAAATGCCAACTGACCCAGCTGAGGTTCGAACCAGCGACCTTCTTGCTGTGAGGCGAGAGCGCTATCCATTGCTCCACCGCATTGCCCTATTTGAATGATTTTGTAGCGTAATGTCTGTTTTGTTTACACACACACACACACACACACACACACACACACACACACACACACATATATGTATATATATATATGTGTATATGTGTGTATATATATATATATATATATATATATATATATATATATATATATATATATATATATATATACAGTATATATATATATATATATATATATATATATATATATATATATATATATATATATATATATATAAAAATTAGAGACAGAATTATAATATTGCAATATTGTGCATATTTAATACTGCAATATATTATTTGTTGTTGAAATCAGTATTGAATTTATCAGTGATAAAACTTTTATGCTGCTTAGTATTTTTAAATACAGAAACATTATTTTAATCAATATAAAGTTTGAAAGAACACTATTCATGTTAAACTGAAAATCTTTTGAAGTGTCATAAATGATTTAATGTTTTATCTATATATGACTATGACCATTGAAATGTCTGAATTGTAATGTAGCTTCGTTATTTTTTCACCTTTTTTATTTAATATGTTTGTGGAAACAAGCTTTTGAATTTCACGTATGGGCCAAACATGCAAGTTCTATCTACGTGAGAGCAACAATTCTGATGCAGTCCATGGAGTGAAAGGCAATCAGCACATTATTGTAAGCATATGTTATATGGGTCCCGAGTGTGTTGATGTACACAAGATAAAAGGCATTAATGTCAACACACCTTCACTTTAAGTAGCAGATGAGGGACGCCCCTTTATGTTTCTGTGTTTTTTCTTTCATTTCTGACCCTCGTCTATGAACTGTGTGAACCACAGTGTTACAGAGAGCACAGCATCTGATGCTGACAAGTCTTATTAACAGTGTGTGTACAGTATGTGTGTGTGTCTGCATGCATGTTTGAACAGGTGCGTTCAGCCGTAGGGGGTGTTTTTATGCTTTTGCTGCACATGCTGGATCTCTCCTCAGGCTTGATCAGTGTTGGATAAAACTATAGATTCAGCGATCAAACTCACTGAATCTTTATCAGTGCTGTAATAGAACATATTGTCATGGTGTTAATGCGTAAAATGATCACAGCATGTCAAACTAAATGGTTTTCCACTTTAGAATTAAAGGTGCACATACATGAACTGGCATTTTAATTATATATATATATCCCATTGTATTTTAACGTTGTTTTGTACTGTATTCCTACACAGGTGGTGTTTGTAGTTCCCTCTAGTGGAGGAAAATCAGTTTTTTTAATAAATGCAAATGAGTACTTCTAAGCCTTTTTCATCCTATGTCAATATTGATATGATTTTTGATACCCACATTTCTAAGACCTCTAAATTAAGTCATATTGTTAATGTTATTAGTATAAAGCAATATAATAGTTTAGCAAGTTATTAGACTTTTAAAATAATTAAAAAAAATATCCTCCTTTAACATTAACATATAAATCATACTTCATGTCTAATATTTCATGTTATGACTTACAGGGTTAATCTAGATTTAGCTTAGTTCTTAGATGTACATCCAACAGAAATGATTTCTCAGAGGTGTTTCATTTATTTCTCTTTTATCACCTCCATCTAAAAACAACAGACTAGTCCAACAGTATATCTATCAATTAATATTAACCTGACAAAATCAATAAATGAATAAAGAGTGTGTTCTCCATTCCTAATGCACTAATAATGACATAAAACATTTATGTACAGTGTTTAATCCTAATTGTATTATGGGTGCATATAATTTGATCATTTGAATTCGAATTAAAATTTCCTACATTTTGGTGTGACAAGATCACATTTACATGCAATCCTCTCATCCTACAGCAGAGGGAGACACTCGTGCTTGAAGTGTGCCTGATATGCTGAAGCTTATCCTTAGAGCACTTGCAAAGCATTCTCCTTATCTTTAAAACTATAATACCATCAACCAACAGTAAAAAGCAAATACATTCCATTATGTTTACTATGCCTAGATATATCAGTGTAGCTTGCTGTGGCATTTAATATCAAGCTCTGTTTGTGTAATGTAGAAATGTTTCATAATCACAATAAGCTTGTTGCATCCAAATTTGGCCTCTTTTGATTCTGCAGTTTTTGTTCGTATGGACATTGTGAATGATCACCAGGGGATGCTTCATTTTGATCGTTTGACGGCATGAATGAGAGCATCTGTAGCGCGTGTCTGAGCAGGATTTAGACCCTCTGGGCTGCTCTCTTCATGTTTACCCAGAGCGCAGGGCTTGAATGAGGTCTGAAAGATACTTGTCAAGAGGAGGCCCTCCTTATCTGCACTGCTGGGCCGTGACACGTCCCTGACAGAGTCCTGAGAGATATTTTTCCATTGCAGACTTCAAGCCGAACTCCTCTTTCTCCTGCACAGTGTCTCAATGGGAGACTTTTCTGCTGAAACAACAGTCTCTCACACTGGTGTTTGCCCAGGCTTGCTCCTCTAATGCTCCTCCGACTGACCTTATTTTGCTAACCTGCAAGTTTCCTCATTCATAGTTTTGTTGATTTTTATACTGCTCAATGCTTGTTTCTAATTGGTTGCTGAGCATTTTAAGGTGCAGTTATTTTCAGATAAATGCACAGGTAAAGTAATTCCAAGCAGGTTTTGACCACATTGCAGTTCACTGAAAAAAAAAAAATATTCATTGGATTTACAAAATGTTTTAAGGTAAGTGATTGCAAACAATTTACATGGGCTGAATTTAACCAAACAAATTAGACTGAGCGCTACTAATTTTAATTTGTTTAAATTCAGCCGTTATAAATTGGTTTCAATCGCTTACCTTAAATAATCCAATTAATATTTTTTTCAGTGTTCAATATCTCAGTGCTCAACGATTTCAGTTTATAAAATGATTTCAAATTACATAGCCTACAACCAGAGTTGGGTGTAACGCGTTTTACAGTACTGCGTTACTGTATTCTAATTACATTTTTGAGGAACGCAGTAATGTACTGAATTACATTTTAAATTTGTGTAATTTGATTAGTTACTAAAGTCAATGTAATTACGTTAATTATGTTACAGATATAGTTTTTAGAAGAAAAAAAGCTTTTTTAAATTGCGTTTTCTGCTGCAATATCAGTTAATTAGCATGCGCTTTTAAATTGCTGGAGAACGTAAGCTGTAATGGTTGCTGTCAAGAGTGGTTGCTTCAAGTGGAAATACAGACATCACTTTCATTTCATTGAGCGTAAAAACAAAAATATTGCTGTGAAATTCAGTCTATGTCCACTATCTAAAGAACTTTCCACTGCTTTTACTCGACCTGCAACTTGTTCAAGCCCTTGAATAGAAACCAACACTATGACAATACTCGTCACCAAGGAGGCGCCCAAAAACACAGCGGTCTGACTCAGCCTAAACAGGCTAAATTGGATTTTTGTGCAGGATCAGGAGTGAAGGTATTTTCTAAATGTGAAGAAAAGTGTAGCTGCTAATGGAGCTGTTCATGTATCTCGTCTTTTGCACATTTTCCAGGTGCACCAGTTGAAATCCGCGAGTCCCGTGACAAAACTGAATGATCAGCTTCATGCTTTGTAAGGAATATACACATTTAGGTAAACTACTTACCCCAGACAAAGGGGTAACACAGAACACCCAAACGCTGCAGTGCTTTTTCATACTATGGATGGCAGTGCTTACAGGTATCCAGTTTACTTCGTAAATTACTTTTTTTAAATGGGTTAAAAAAAGACAAACAGATTTGGAACAAGTGAATGATGGGGTCATTTTAAGTTTTGGGTGAACTCTTTAAGTCTTTTGAATACATCAATCTCCTGTGATCCCATTGTAATGTTCTTCAGTGATTATTAAATTACAGAAAGAGCTGCAGCATATTTAGTATTCTTATAGGTATATTTTATATGTTTTAAAAGTAACTTCAAAGTAATTAGTAATCTGATTACTTTTTAAATTAAGTAATCCGTGATGTAATCAGATTGCAGTTTTCCAATTGTAGTCAGTTATTTGTAATCGATTACTTTTTAAAAGTAGTTTACCCAACATAGTCTACAACATACTAAAGGCTATGGGTGAGCTGTGTAAGAAATTAGTCGTACACACAGGAACAGTTTGGGGACAAAACTCTGACAAATGTTTTGAAAGAGAACATCTGAACAATATTTTTGGGTAACCATGGTATAAGTGGATTAATTGATTGCCAAATTATAATCTGTTTGATTATTAGAAATTAATAAACACCTGAGGTGGCATCAAGCCCAAAAAGTCTTTAAAAGATTTAGATGATTAGTAACAATAATTGTGTGACTTGCAGAACAAGAAAGGCCATTCCAAAGGCTCTGTCACACTTTTATTTATATTTAGTTTTTAATGACACAAAGATGATTTTGATTTTGAGATCTCAACGTGGGATTGTAAAATGGTAACAATAATCATCTACTGTATAAGCCAGTGATCAGGAGTGAGTCCTGGGAGTCTCTGGAGATGAAATAAAAGCAGACCACCCTCCTGTCGAGAGATACCTCTTAACTAAACTCATTAGCTTGTGAAGCAGTGCTCTTCTCTGCCCCCTGGGTGAAGGCAAGTCCAGTGTGCTCCCTGAGGAAGCAGCTATTAGCATTTGAAAACCCTCCTGCCGCTGGCCTGCTGTTTCTCTGCCTGCTGAGAGACACACAAAAGCCTGCTGGTGTCGTGAAGACATGCCACACATTCCTGCCATTGTCACTCATGCTTTGAAGTTTTAGATTTTGACTAGATTTTGAAGATTGTGGCAAGAAAGTAAGAAGTTTTATTCATCAAGTTTAATTGTTAATTGACAGTTAAGTGACAGTAAAAATTTGCGTAATGCTATGAATAAAAAACTAAAATTAGAAGGCATCTTATATTGCATATACATTTTAGATATATACCTTTTAATTTATTTTTAAACTGTATTTTCGACAATGTATACACACAGTTATCTATTGATAATATTGAATTATGATAATGATAATAATAATGGTTGTTATTATTATTATTATTATTATGGTTATTGTTTTTGTTTTTATTGTTACTTAGATTTTTAGGTTAGATTTTTTTTTTTATTACATTGTGTTGGAGTACTCTGGAAAAAATGGCCATGAAATGCTACTGTAAAAATCTGTAACCTTGTTAACAGTAAGTTTTCTTAATATAAATAAATAAATTGTGTGTGTGTGTGTGTGTGTGTGTGTGTGTATATATATATATATATATATGTATATATATATATATGTATATATATATATATATATATATATATATATATATATATATATATATATATATATATATATAGTAAACTTCATAAAAAATATATACATGAAACTTCGAAACATTAGAGTATTAATATTTTAAATTAACGAAATGCTGTTGTTTACAGTAAGATTAGACATTTATTTTACAGTTTTTACCATAATTTTAATGGTAAAATACTGGCAACCAGTTTATACATTTTAGATGTTAACCTTTTTACATTTTTTTGCTTTATTTTCAACAGTGTATACACAATTATCTATTGATAGCAGTGAATTATGTATTATGTATTATTATTATTATTAATATTATTATTATTATTATTACTATTATTATTATTATAACTTATTTAATTATTGTTATTATGTTTTGTGTTGAAGTACATAATTTACATATGAAATGTGACAATATTTTGAATGTACACATTTTTAGTGCTCAAGGTAACATTTATAATCATTATCAATCATGAATAGTTAAAACGTAGTGTATAAATTAAATTAAAATAAGAAAAACAGAGTAGCTGCATGTTGTTTGACATGGAGTTTGTTCTGCTGTGTATGTTTTAGTTGTGGTTGATTCAGGCCCAAGTGGTTTTATTACTCTTACAAGCTGCTTAAAACATCATTAGGTGTTGTGGGTTTGTTTTTTCAGAGTGACCTCATTTTCTGGAGACCCAGTGCAGGGGTTACAACTCTTTATAGCTGTAAAAACACTTCCTATTTATCTGCCATTTGCTGCTTAGAGAGCCGATAGTTCATCAGAGATCTTTATGTGCTGGTAACTGACTGGTAACTGACTGGTAACTTGACCTGCCTAGAACGTTGCTCTTCCTTTACATTTGAAATGTTTAAAATCTTTAGTGTATTTCTTTGGGGATTTTTTCACCCCAAAATACTCTCCATGACACCTTTTTTGAGCAAATGGACAAAGTTCTTCAGAATAAGGCAAGAAGGCATAATTATTCATGTAGCAAATGTCAAATTCAATGGGTCACTGGAAATAATGCTGGTTTATACACAATCGATTTGTGTTGGGACAACATGAAGTAATTAAATTAGCCTAGTAGTTTTTACAAATTTAAGTTGATTGTACAAAAAACAATTAAGTTGTCCCCCCAAAAAAATCAGTAATTGTGTTGTTTCAGCTTATTTTAAATAAGTTGTTTGAACCAACAGCTAGCGTCATTTTTTGTGTAATTCAGATCGATTATATTTATTATCAGTCATAAATATTTATCAATTATAATGACCAAAAATATAAAAATATTAACACTAGAAATACTAAGGCAGTCATTTTGACTTCAAAATAAAAGCATGCTATATAACAACAGATTTTTCCAAAATGTGTGTATATTTCATTCTAACATTATTTTAATAAAATTATCAAAAAAATTAATAGTTTTAACTTGAATAGACATACCATTCAAGCTGACGGCATGCAATTTCCTGTGCCTTTGAATATGTGTGATTCTGTTGCCTTTTGAATTTCTGCTAAAAACATACATTTCTGAGAGCAACAACATAACTTTTCTTCAGACTTGTCTTTCCGACTTTAAAAAACAACATTTTAATGCGGTGAAACAACTTTGCTCTCCCACTTACTAGACAAAGTGAAGTGCCCACTTTTGCTGACAATCTAGTAACTTGTACACAATAGGCTATATTGTAAAAAAATATGATTGTTTTGTTATTATCTTTATTGCATTTTAGCTTTAAACTCAGGTAATGCAGAAGTAAAAACAACAACTAAACTAACAAACACACACACACAAACATATCAGTATTTTACACCAATATTTATGACCTCTCTTCTTATTCATCAATCAACACATTTCCAACTTCACCACATTTTAGGGACAATTTGAAAGGTCCCCAAACTCCCTCAAAGATCTTAAATGAATCCCTTAATATATAGGTATCACAAGGAAGATGCTGACAAAGGAAGTGCGGATCCAAATGCAGGTTTATAATGCAGAGATGGTCAGGCAAGCAACGATCAACACAGGAGCAAACAGATGTATACAGGGAATCCAGAGTCATGGTCGAATAACAGGCGATAGGTCAATACAGGCAGGTAGCAGGCAACACAAACAAACAAACAACATGGCAGGACATAGCAAGGAAACAGCTTTGTAATGTTAACTAGACAGATAACAAGACTCAGCCCTGGTGTGTGGGTGTGTGCGCGCACTGTATAAGTAGTCTATGTAATCAGTCTTTCAATCAGTCCACAATTCTCTGACTGTATAGAATCAGTCAGGATCAGGAACCGGTGTGAGTGTGTGTGGTGCATGACTGGATCTTGTAGTCCATAATAACAGATTTGTAGTCCGTTAGCGATCTGCAACCGCTAAATTGCTGATAATCATAACAATAGATTATCTTTTCCATTGCCGTGTTTGTAACCATGTCTTTCAAGCAACATCCTATACTTGGTGTACACACATTTTTCCAAATTAAAGAAATTATATGTTTAGTTTGAAGAATACACATATTTGTAAATATACAGTACATACAGTCTTTTTAACTCTTTAACCTTTATTTCCTTAGGGTATAGGTGAAATAAAAAAATCTGAGGTAACAGTGGAAAATTGACACAGAGAATCTTCTCTATGATCCTTTTCACTTATTTCCAAAAAGTTCAAATTTTTCCACGCTCTAATATGCAATTATATAATGTACATTTAAACTCATTGCATCTTATACAGGTGTCTGGAATGCTTTCATTATATTTATGCAATACCACTGGAGTTAAGTAAATCTGCATCAGCCACTTATAGTAGCAGTTTCAACCGTGTTGTTATTTTTTGTGATTGAGCTTCCGATAACACTTTGTTTTGATGCTCCATTTGAGTATTAGTAGACTGTCTGCCTAATATCTGTGGATACTGCTCCTTCATCAGACATTTAACTGACTATATAAGAAACTTTTAAAAGTACATGTCAACTTACATTAACCATAACCCTAACCCTAACCCTAATCCCAACCTAACAGTCTATTTAAAATCTAATGAGGATTAGTTGGCATGTAGATGCAATGTTACTTAAATTCAACAAACGGACCATCAAAATAAAGTGTGACCGAGCTTCCTTGCATGCTTTCATCCGGTGCTATATATCCATCTGAAAATCTGATTTCCAAGCTTTCAACTTGGATCTTGAGAAGTCCTTTGACTTTGCCATCAGCATGTAATACAATGGTGAAATTTAAACCTTTACTAAAACAATCTCCCGTCATTTCTTTTTAAAAAGATGATATTTTTAGGGTAGTAATAATGACTACATACAGTAATAGAGCACACGTTCAAAGCTTTGAATGTAAATACAGTCGTATCTGAATAATCAGAATGACCACTATGGCCAATGAAGTACTTATAGGATTCTAGTTCCAGTGGTAAACATATTTAAACTGCAGCAAGTAGAAATAATATATATATATTCTTATTCTATGTACTTTAAATCTGTTTTTTTCTTATTATGATCAATTGCACCAAGTTATCTGCATTTGATCACTTGAGTTCCATTGCTTTCATTTTTACAAAAGCTTTGTTAAAATGTCCGCAGCTTTTGTCAGCCTGAGCGCATATCAAATTTAATGATTTTGTTATACTATATTGAATGCACGGTCTTCTGAAACAATGTATAGACGGAGGACCTGAAAGGTGAGGACAGATTGAAGGGAACTGCAATTCATAGACAGTTCATCGGACACCGCGAGGGGCTATTGAGTGTCCTCTGGCCTTTATGCAGGCTCTGATTACATGCTCTGGTATTTCAGTGCTAGATTTTGAATAAAGCGTCTGAATGATACAAAAGGAGATGCATCTATTGGTTTGAGCATTTTGTGTGGCATAGTTTTGCAAGCGTATTTAGATTTTAATGGCCTGTGAAGTGGAGTATGATGAAATGTAACTGTCGGGTGATGTGACGCTTTTAAATGGCTCTCTAAGTGGTCTAGTATGGGGTCTTTTTAGGAGTGACCCTAGCAATTATAGGTTAAAACGGGTCACATGAGCTTAGTTTGACTTCGGGATCACATGAATGAAGTCAAAGACTGAAATGAGGGGAGAAATATTGACAATAAACTATGATGTGAATGACGTTTTTTTCCCTTTTGGTTAGTGTTCAGTGGTGATATTTAACTGCAATAATTTAGGAAAATTATTATAACTAATTTATTTTTAATCTGATAAATTCTTCAAAATAAATAAAGCTTGCAGTTAATGTCAAGAAAGCAGAAGCCATTCATTTTTGTTCTAAATGAGAAACACATTCAGGGAATTGATTGATATTTTGAAGATATACCTTTCAGTTTCTATATAAATTAGAGTTGAAATTTGTGATCAATATGTTTTATAGTGAATGCTGTACTTATATTTTTCCTTTTAACTGTTATGAAAATTGTTATATTTACATTTATTCATTCATTATTACCATTTTAAGTGTGATTGTAAGGCTTTAATATATTAAGATGATATTATAATTAGTTTTTTTAAGAATTATTTATCAGATTTTTGTGACAGTAACAAACAAACGTAAGAGAGAAAACAACAGTCTTAATAGAAAAATAAATAAAAATATAACAGTATATAACAGTACAAATTTGATTTAAATATAAACCACTCTATAACCCACATATTGTGCAACAGACTGTATATGATGTGCATAAACAATATATGATGTGCATTCATTTTACAAATTAAGCATATAAACAGGTCAGTACTGAAAGTTGAGGTTAGCAGCATGGTGTGTTAGATAAAATAAATAATTATAATAAAAAAGATAAGTATAAATTAAAAGAGAGAGAAAGGGGAAAATATATTAAACTGAATAGGCTGGAGGGTGGTTTTAGATCAAGAAAGAGTTGTATGCTTGTGCTAAATCAGCAGTAGTACTCATCTGTAAGGACTAAAAGTGCAAGATGGGCTACCATTCATTCTACAGTAACTGCTTTACGTTTCAGAGATTTGACATGCTCCAAGAATGGCAACCAATTGTTAGAAAATTTGTCACTGAACCTCAAAGACTATATTTAATTTTTTTTTCTAATTTAACAGAATAGAAGGCGTTTTTAATCCATTGAGTATGATATGGGGGTTGAGGAGACTTCCCCTACAACAAAATACACCGCCTAGCTAATAATGACAGAAAAACTATTAATTAAAAAAAATTAAATGGTAACTCTCAATACAAACAGGCTAATTAATGGAAAAGGATTCATTTTAATAGATGCAATTGCTCCCAAAAAGGAAACAAAGCAGGACAACTCCAAAACAACTAGATTTGCAGGTTCAGCATGACATTTGCCACAGTTTGGATCAATAGCAGGGAACATGCGAGCCAGTTTACACTTTGACCAGTGAACACTGTGGACTAAGATCCCTAGCCCAAATAAAAGCAAACTTTCAGAGGTGGAGGGATGGGACGTGAGCAAGGAGTTGTAAATCTTGGAGATGGCTCCATTTTGAATGGGATTGATACTAGAGGGTTAGAGCGAGAAGAGGTGTGATCAGAAAATTGAAGTGACGTCTGAGCTGAATCCAGATCTTAAGACAGTTTTTAACTATAATATTTTTAGAGTACTGTGATGGTGAAAACAGCGTGGGTAGGCACAAAAGAGAAGTGAGTGAGGGAGTACCACATGAAGCCTCCTCAATTCTTAACCAAGCAGGAGGTTCATTAGAAAGGCACCAGAATAGCATGTTTTTAATATTTGCAGACCAATATTAAAACAGGAAATTTGGTAATGCTAATCAACCCAACCCCTTACATTTTTGTAATATGCCTTTTCGAATTCTAAGAGTTGATATTATAATTATTAACATCATTCTATATAATTTTTTTTACATTTTATTTATTTAATTTCGTTCATTCACTCATTAATCAATTCTCCTTAAAACTGCAGTTGTTGTATGGTTATATTTAATCCTGTAATTCATGTTTAAAGTGAATGAGGCGATTTATTGTGCATCCATTTCTTTTCTTATCAGTCACACACACACTAAAACAAGACCATATTGAGAGGGTTTACTTTGTAGGATCTTCTACTTAAAAGTATGTAAACATTATGTGTAGGTGGGAGTGAGACTGTGCGACCTTGGTCTTTATTTTGGCAGCATTTTGTGATAAAACATTTTAGTACAAACAGTTCTGCGCTTTAACCTCCCCCCTAACCTGACATAAAAATACCTGCAGGAATGTCTGCTTTTATTACTGTTGGACTAAGTAATGACAAACCTAAATGGGAAAACCCCAAGAATAAATTCAATTCAGTTGTGTTGTTGTGTTGTCTCCTGTTTACTGATGCAGTAAACCTGTGTCACATCTGTTTCTGTGTTATTATGGATCAAGGACACCTTGTTTGCGCATCTCACAACTTGTGTTTCTGGCATGTAAAGTTCAGACTCTCTCTCTGGACAGCGGAAACAGGATGAGATGCTGTTATTATCTTAATTACAAGCACTCTGCAAATTCCCTGTCACCTGTAAATACAGTACATTCACAAGATCCTTTCATTTATGTGTTGGTTGTCGTTCCAAGTTTGTATGCTATACCTTAATACTCAAAAGATGATGTATATTCACGTTGATATGCATATTATGATTGTTAGAAATGTAATATTATCTAATCTTGAACTCTTTAGTTAAGTTGTCCCATGTTACAGTTGGTTTGTCAATATTATAATATAGTAGCGGCTAATATTTAGTGTTGCATATGCACTGTTGCTTTGTTTTGTCCAATGATAGACAAAGCGTCTAGAGGGCCAGTGTTGTTTGCTCATATGTTAATTTGTATTTGTATTTTACTATTTTTGGTAAACTGTGAAAATGTATTATTAATGTGAGGAAAGTTATGCATTATAAAAATATATATTTTTATTAGTGCTGGGGAAGGATTAATTGCAATTAATCTCATCCAAAATAAAAGTTTGTTTTGACATAATATGTGTGTACTGTGTATATTTATTATATTTATATACAGTATATATATATGCCTTAATCCTTCGTGGCACAGATTCAACAAGGTACTGAAAATATTCCTCAGAGATTTTGGTCCGTATTGACATGATAGCATCACGCAGTTGCTGCAGATTTGTCGGCTGCACATCCATGATGTGAATCTCCGGTTCCGCCACATCCCAAAGGTGCTTTATTGGATTGAGATCTGGTGACTGTGAGGGCCATTTGAGTACAGTGAACTCATTGTCATGTTCAAGAAATTATTCACACTCTATGACATGGCATGTTATCCTGCTAGCCATCAGAAGATGTTTACACTGTGGTCATAAAGGGATGGACATGGTCATGGTTCATGCATATATTTGAGTAATAAATATTGAGGTATTTAATATATATGATGCAAATTATACATACATTTACATATATATGCAAAAAATATATAATTAATATATAATACACATACTGTATCTTATGTCAAAGCAAACTTATTTTGGGTATGATGTGAATCACAATTTATCTTTGCCCAGCACTAATTTTTATAGTTATAATCTATGCTATAAATTTCTTAAAAAGGTATTAGTGTTGAGTACAAGTATTCACTGCTTATACGATTTACTTTAAACTTTGTAAAAGGGATAGTTCACCAAAAAATGAAAATTATCTCATCATTTACTGTCCATAGTGTGATTTTAAACCTTTGAACTTGTTGAACACAAATGAAGATATTTTTTAAGAATGTTGGTTGCTGGTACACATTGACATCCATAGTAGGAAAAAAAACACTATAGAAGACATTTGTCAAAATATCTTTGTGTTCAACAGAACAAACAAACTAGGTTATGAACAAGTGAGTAAATTAATCCAGTAAGTATATATACTTTTTCTGTTCTCAAATGAGGGAAGTTGTTTTGATGGACACCATCCAATAATGAGAGACGAATGACAGCAATCTTTGTATTCAAACACACCCAAGGCCATTACATGTCCAGCACACATTTCTCTTCAGCTCGAGGCCGGAAATGTCAGGACGAGCTCAGTTTCCCTGTAGGAGTGTGCAGAGGAGTGTGTCTGAAAGCATCCCGCTGAGGGGTGTTGTTTTTGGCCACCCGTTCAGTCTGGCCGCACTTCTTTCATGCAGTATCCTGAACACTTTAAACTCCTCAGATTAATGTATCACAGCTACTTTGGTGTTTTATTCGAAAAAAATGCCCAACTTTCTGAATCATTACGATCGCTTGGCACTCAAGGTCACCTGAAGAATATACCCCACCCAAAATACTTATATTTTAAACACAATCAGTCACGTTTGGAAATAAAGGAAAGAGTTGCGAATGAAATTTCTTAAAGGTGTCATTTAATTCGTGAACTATGTTAAATTGTTTTCTTAAAACTACATATGCTCTTAAACCACACAATTCTTTATAATTAAATAATTGCAGTTATTTTAATTAATAATTAAAAAACCTAATTATTTTGTTCAAATAAATTAAATTTGTAAAAACGATTACGTTAACTTAATCTATTTGTGTTGGGACAACATATAGGCATTGTGTGGAATCCAATATTTTTTGCAGTGTAGTATAAATGTGGCTTAGATAAGTGTAAAAATACTCCAGAAACCTTTTCATTTATACCCACAGAATTAGCCCTAGAATGAAAAGCTCTGTTTTGACCATATTTGGAAGGGTCATGAATATTAATGAGCTTTGTTCTGACATTCTAGCAGTGCCTGCTCACACATATGCAGCATGATGTATTGTGAAATACACACATGGAAAATAATGTTTTAACACATATGAAAGTGGCAGGGATTTATTAAGAATTCAGCATAAACAGATGAGTTTTTTTTATTGCCGTTTTTTGGGGTATGGGATTGCATTATGACGTGAAGATGAGTGATCACTGACCACTGTGAGATACCTAGAAATGAGGCTGTGAGGAATAATGACCTGTTTCCAGCTGCAACCCAGTACTGGAAAACACCCATACACACTCACACACATACTAATTTAGCTTACCCAATCTGCCTACAGCGCATGTATTTGGACTGTAGGGAAAACCGGAGCACCCAGAGGTAACCCACACGAATACAGGGAGAACATGCAAACTCCACATAGAAATGCCAACTGACCCAGGCGGGACTTGAATCAGCGACCTTCTTGCTGTGAGGGGACAGTGCTAACCACTGAGCCATCGTGTCGCTCCATGACTGCAATCTTATTTCCCTAAAAAGAGTAAAGAGTAAAAGCTGCCATATTTGTTCAAAGTTATGTTAAATCAGATCCCGATGAGTGCGGCTTTCATCCTCCAACAGATCTTTTTTGGCTGCGGCTGGAGAACATGTTGGCCCTGAATGTGTGCCGAGAAAGGTCACGACTGCGAGGGAGTCACTGTGGAGAATTGTAAACTCAGATTCCCACCCATGTAGGACCTGAATGATGAGGTTTAGTATTAACCCATGTGTAAAAGCGAACTGCAGGACTTCAGCCAGTTATTGAATTGTTAGCCGCTGCGGTGATGTATATATTTGAAACTAATGATGTGTGTGTGTGTGTGTGTGTGTGTGTGTGTGTGTGTGTGTGTGCGTGTGTGTGTGTGTGTGTGTGTGTGTGTGACGTTTTGACTCGTGGTAATAAGAAGCATGTGTCCAATGTCATGTTCTCATGGCTGCTCATGTTTCAGTGTCCTTGTGGGTAAAGGAAAAGCTGTGTTTGCAGTTCATTAACCTTTACTTCTTGTGTAAAGAGACGAAAAAAGAATGAAGAAAGTCATACTTCCTTTAAGCTGCAGTGAATAATGGAGGCTAATCAACTTAACTGTAGTCACATCCTGCATGTAAGGTCATTTTTCATGTTTTATTGCGGGTAAATGGTAAGCAGAGCACTGTAATGACATTTTTATTATTTGAAGTTTTTAAATATAAATCTAAAGATTGATCTTTTTGTCTGTGCTTGTTCAGTTGATGTGTGGATATAATGTATAATGCACCTACAGTTTAATAGTCACTGGTGTTGTTTTTGGTAAACGTGTCTTCTTTCAAATGCTATTCTTTTTATTTGGTAATTTAATGAAATATATGAAGCTATAGCATTGAATAATCATGAATGAACATCTCACGTCTAATGAAATTGGTCAATCAGCGTTTCAACTGGAAAAGGCCTCAATAAATAAGGTTGCAAACAATATATTATTATATTAATATTAACAAGTCTGGACATATCTGCACTCAATATGTTCACATTCATTATATTTTAATAATTATATGTAAATAATGCCATTATTATGTAATATTTAGTCTATTTCAGATTAGAGTATTTAACGAATTAGAAAATTGAGTTCATGTTTATCGAGAAAAATATATCTCTGTTTTATTTCGAGACCCAACCTGAGAAAAACGTAATTTGATGCAGTTTATATGTTTATATCAAAGAGTTAAGCTTGTAAATCCTATTTAATGTTCTCATTTTTCTGTAATTTTAATAATTTAAAAGAAGAGAAAAAGTGCAAGAAATCTTGTAATATTAGTAACAATTTTTAAGTTATTCTTATATTTTCTTAAAAAAAAATTGCTTTAGGTTACTCAGCAAAAAGACATGTGAACCACAATCTTTTTTGGACACTTTTTGTATATTATTTCCAGATTTCATTTATGGCCAATACACACTTTCATATTTAGGGTGCAGTAGGGGATTGTCTTCAAAAATAGTTTTTGTTGTGCTGGTTGAAAGTGTCTTCACATTCCAATAGTACTGATTAAAGTAAATGATCTAAATGTATATATATATATATATATATATATATATATATATATATATATATATATATATATATATATATATATATATATATATATATATAGTTTTTTATATTCTGGGTATGGCATGAGACTAAAAAATGTTCATCCAATTAAAAATTGTCTGGTCGATAATTCTCTTAATTCTGATAAGTAGCTCATACTGTCTCTTACTGTCCCTTTATGTGAAGATGCTTTGACACAATCTACATTGTATAAGCGCTATACAAATAAAGGTGAATTGAATTGAATTAAATCTCAACAAATGTAGATTTGTACAACCGGTATTGAAGTATTTCTTTTAGACAGGTAATGTTATGTGTTAAAACTCTTTTATCATGCAAAGCTTATGTAGATTTTGTTGTTACGAATGGGTTATATGCACAGAAGTGTTGTTCAGCAACTGAAATCTTCCGGAGAAAGATCGATGTGATTATATTTTCAATTTCATAATATTATTTAGTTTAACAACAACACATAATTTAATAGTTCTATTCTGCATAGCCTGCTTTACTGAGATGAAGTTGGTTTTATATTCACATGGGTTCATTTTTGAACAATGGCAACTTGTGACACGTTCCCTTTATTGTTTACCATGCTACTCTGAAGTAAGTTGGAGGTGTTGGTTCTTCTCTGTTGATGTAATTTTGACAGCTTCAGGCACGATATTCCTAATCGCTGAAAAAAGAAAGCCCCACCCCCTACTCAATAGTTCATTCTTAAATGTCTCAGCAACAAAAGTATGATTCAAACACACCTAAGTTGGTTGAATCAATAGTTGTAAAATATTCCCTTATTAGGTTGTATTTGAGTAAAGATGCTGTTTTAGAAAGTAATTGACTACATAGGCAGTACCGTAGATAACAAGGCAGCTCTTGTGGTTTTGTCATGGCTCAATTCATTCAGCAGTGTCTACTTCAAATTTAAATGCTGAGTCCACGCTAGTTGATTCAGTGTGTTGCTGGCTGAGGACTGTCCACTGGTTTGTTAATGTCATTCCCACACTGACTGTGGGCAGATCCAGAGATTTGGCTGTGTCTACTGATGGATTGTTCAGAGAGCTTGACTTCTCCATTGTGCCTTGAGGGCTTTGGCAGGGGTTGTGGGTTTTTCTGAAATATCTGCATGATTCATTTTGTCCATCTTGCTGTTTAAGAAGAGAACATTAAAATCTTCATCGAACCAAATCCACAGCTTCAGCTTTTTATCTACTTTACATCAAATCCCTGTAGAGTAATTATAGCTCATCTTAAATGCTCTGTCAGTGCTGAGGATGATAATAATACATTGTGTCTTTTGGCTTATAGTGGTGCAAAATAAATTTCAAAGAAAGATTTTTAATTTTGTGGTATTATTATTATTATTATTATTATTATTATTATTAATAATAATAATAATAATAATAATAATAATAATAATAATAATAATAAAGCTCACCATTTGTTACATTTTGTCAATATTTGATGTCATGTTGCAGGCCATTTTTCCTGTATTATGATATATTTTCCTAATTTATGGTACATGTATTGTTAACAATTTTTTTTTAAATATAAAAGTATTTAATATAATATATATTAAATGTGTTTCAAAGAATGCTATAATACTAGAAAAACTTAAGCTAGAAAACTTAAAACATTTTTGTAAATTAAAATTAAAGTAATAATAAAATATACATGCACTTTTTTTTTATTTAGCTAGTTGCCAATTGTGAATATTACAAATTTAAAAAGTCAAAACAAATAATCAAAACATCAAAATAATGGTCAAAACAGATAGTTAGACAGAAGCTTTGAATTAAGCATGAAATTAATTGTAGAAAGTATTAAGAAAGACAAAATAGTATTAATACTAATTCAAAAATGTGTATAAAATTCAATCGTATTGATAGTTTTTTATAAAGTACCGATGAATGCACAAGATTTCTGCGTGTGTTCATATATTTGTACGTTTTTTCTGACAGAATACTCCTGGTTTTGATAGTCCTCATAAAGTGTCAGTTAGAATTTAGAGGGTCTCTGTCACCAGCTTTCTTAGGCTTGTCTGTACAAATGCACAAGCTCTAGTTTTCTCTGTTTCTGTTCAGAGCAGAAGGTGGACTCATTCAAAACAACTGAGTTTGAGCCAGAGAGAGTAAGATTTATACAGAATGGAGGAGGGTTGGTTTCAGCCCCTTCTTCTGGAGGTGAGCGAGTTCTTAGACAGTTTTCCCAAAGCTGGAGACCTTTCTTCTGTTTGAACTTCACTGATGTAGTTATGAAATGATTTAATCTTTTTAATCTCTCGTAATGTTGAGAATAAAAAAAAAAAACTTTTTAAATTAAAAGTTGAGGTGTTTCGTATTCATTATCGAATCCATGACGAATTTTCACATTTTTTAATGAATAGAATCAGAATCTGTAGAAGATATTTTGAAACATAATTGTTCTATATCAGTGTAAAAGAGTGTGTAGTCTTTTAATCTAATATCTTACTGTCCTTACACTGGCGTATGGTGCTCTGCATAACAGATATTGTAAACTATTTAAAGTAAATGAGATTTTTACAGAAAATCACATATTGATTTTAATACTTTAATGTATTTAAAGGGATAGTGAACCCAAAAATGACAATTCTGTCAACATTTTCTAACTCTACGCCTGTCAAAATCTGTTTGAGTTTCATTTTTCTCTTGAACACAAAAAGAAAAATGTTAAAACTTGTATCCATTAACTTCTATAGTATTTGTTCTTCCTACTTCCTAAGTCAATGAATAGAGGTTTCCAACATTTTCTGACATCTATTGTGTTCAACAGGAAAAGGAAATTCATAAAGGTATGGGAACACTTCATCCGATTTTCATTTTTGGACAAACTATCCCTTTACAGTTTTCCTCAATTGCTGAAACACTAAAACCCATCGGCTGAACGAAATTCTTATTTGCCATTTATGAACTTGTACCTCCCTCCATACTCTCATTTCCTGAATCCGATTGAGTAGTTTTATGGAAAGTGTATGATAGACAACCCTACACCAGAGTAAATCTGCTACAAGTCATGTGGTGATATGTGTGAGGAATCATTTCAGGACTGTACACAAGGCTTCTTCCCCCGTTGCTTAAGGAAAGACAATGTTGCGTCCAGGCAGCGTGGTGGCGCAGTGAGTAGCGCTGTCGCCTCGCAGCAAGAAGATCGCTAGTTCATGCCCCGGCTGGGTCAGTTGGCATTTCTGTGTGGAGTTTGCATTTTGCAACCCACATGTTTGCGTGGGTTTCCTCCGAGTGCTCTGGTTTCCCCCACAAGTCCAAAGACATGCGCTATAGGTGAATTGGGTTAGCGAAATTTGTCTGTAGTATATGTGTGTGAATGTATGAGTGTATGGGTGTTTCCCAGTGATGGGTTGCAGTTGGAAGGGCATCTGCTGTGTAAAACATAAACTGGATAAGTTGGCGGTTCATTCCGCTGTGGCGACCCCTGATTACTAAAGGCACTTAGCCGAAAAGAAAATGAATGAATATTGCGTGTAATGTCGACGAAGTGTTCTGGCCTGAGAAGACATAAATTAATCATGTTTTCGCCTTTGATTTTTGTCCCTTTTAATATTGTATACTGTAGTACATTGCATTGTAGGCTGTAGACTGTACAATAAACAAATTGTATGGCCCTGAATATTGAGATTAAAAATGTACTTCTCCCTGAAAGTTATACTGTATGTGTCTTAAACAGTGTGTTTTCTGTGTTGTGTTGTATTGTTTACTGACTGCTTGATAGTGTTTGTCTCTTTGATCACTTTGTTTATTAATTGAGAGCAGTGCTTGATTTTGAACACAGGCAGAACTGTTTTGAGGCAAAAGTTTCATTTTGCCAGAGAAGTCAGATGTTTTGTTAATAGTGCTTGAAGATGAGGTTTTGTGTTTAATGGTGTAAGAAATTGGAGCAAGGGTTCAGAAATTGTGTTTTAGCAATCCAGAAAAGCTGTAACGTTCAGTATGCTCTATGCATAAAAGTGCACTGTAAAACCCAACAGTCATCTTTATCAAATGAAATGAGTGTAGTTAACTCAAAATTGACTGAAAGTTAATTCTACTCATTTGAAAAGAGTTTTGGACTCAGTGTTGAAGGTAATGAGTTAATTAAATACCTCATTACTTCAACTTAAATGGAGTAAGTTCACGGTAGAAAGCAGAAATCAGAAAGAGCTTTATTGCCAGGTATGTTCACACATACGAGGAATTTGTTTTCGTGACAGAGCTTCTACAGTGCAACAGGATTACAGAGACAGGACAAAAAACGGATAATTAATATAGTTAAAAAAATACAAGTAAGTAGTGAATGCAAATATACAAATTGACAAGTATATGTACAGGTATATTACTATATACAATGTTATATGAGCAGCTGTTATGTGCAAATTGGCATGTAAAGTGTGTAAATCTATAGTACTCATATAGATTAGTTTTTTAACTCAAATAGTTTGTAGCAATCGGTTTCCTCAAACGGTTTGAGTTGCCTTAACTTATTGGGTTTTTCAGTACTCAGTTGGTTTGAGTTCTCTTCATTTATTGGGGTTTACTGTGCTCAAATTGCTTCATTTGCTCAAATGGATAAAGTTCACAGTACTGATTAGGATTAGTTTTTGAACTGAAATGTTTTTTTGAAATCGGTAACTTTTTAACTTTTTAGGTTTTACAGTGTACAGATAATTAAAATTCAAAAGATTAAAAATTCAAAGTATTATTATTTTTAAATCAGAATGAAGACCTACAGTTAGCAAATGACAATCCAATTTATAGTATACTGTAACATACTGCATTGAAGAGGTGTTTTGAGTACATGAGCAGCTTGTTTCTGTGCAACAGGGGATTCATTTTAACTGTGGAATTTGTGCGCCCCTATATAAAGGCTGTAAAAGTAAGTTGAAACAACTCTTAATTCCATCAGCGAGGGCATTTAGAAGCACTGGCGTGCACAAAAGGGTGCCTTGCAGGCATTTTTGGTAAGAATATCTATCAGCAGAGACACTTTCACATGGACAAAGGGGAGATGGAGCTTACGGGGGAGGAAAAGGTCCCAAGCCTGGCCAATGACGAAGCAGCCCCCCACTCTCTCTTTTAAATATGTTACTCCTCCTCTAAACTTTTCTCTGCCTGGCTTGTGGGCTGATTGTGGTGACTTTTACGGTGAGCCAGGGACGTGTCTGTCTGTGTGTGTGGTGTGTGTGTGTGGATTACAGTGGAGGGCATGTCAGGATCCTGTTTGTACTTCTGAATGACTGCAAGTGAACATGATGGCTGAGCTCAGGTTTTGGCTGTGCCTCTTTATTTTGGCATGCATGAGGATACGCCACACACACGGCTGGTTCTGGTTTGATGACTCCAAGGAAATTGAGAAGGGCGTGCAGACACCAGCATACCTGACTACCGTAGGGCCCACATCCCTGCCGAGGATAGAACCGTCCAGAACAACAGGTACAAGTGCTTCTGTAACTGAAGAGGTCGTGAAAGAGGTCAGTTTTGAAGGGAAACCGGAGGTCAGATCCAGATCTGGATTGGGGATTGAGTCCGGATCCGGATCTGGATCATTCAATTTTGAAAGACAGCATGAATATGTAACATCATCCGACAAAATTTGGGGTGTTATTGATGACAATGCTAGTTTGCATAATCAAGTGACCAAAGTGGAGCAGATGGATGGACTTGACCCAGCAAACAGTCGATTTAATGAAAGCGTTAATGTTTCTTTCACAAATATTTCTGCTAAAAATAATGTAAATGAGCGCAATTTTGTAGAGCATGCTAACACGACATTGTATTCCTCCGAATACGCTGTCTCAGATAATGCACTAACCATTGAAAGTGAGTTTTTGGTTGCCAGCATGCCTGCATCCGTCGAACCCCTGCGCTGCTTGCCGGTCGATTCTGATTTGCCGTTTTGCACCAGAATGGGAGTGGAGAGTTTCTCTGTGCCAAATTTCCTAAATCAAAGCAGCGTGGAGGAAGTTCAGATGGTTTTGACAGAATGGGCATGGCTTTTGAGGTCAGGCTGTCATCATAGTTTGGAATGGTTTTTCTGCCTGCTGTTGACCCCGCGGTGTGGCCAGTCTGGATCTCTGCTGCCCTGTCGCAGTTCTTGTGAAGTCCTGCAGGACAGTTGCTGGACACTCCTGGACGAGGGCCGCCTCCCTGTGGAGTGCAACTCTCTGCCTGAAGAGAAGCATGATGGGTATCGGTGCTTGTCAGTTAGTAACCTGAAAGGTAATGGATGCTTAGAATGCCATCTCTCTCTCGCTCAAGCAGAAAGAGAGATGCATTTTCAACCAATGCCACCTGTCTGTCTGTCTGTTTGTCGTTCACCGGTCCTGACCAGAGCTTTTGTTTGTGTCTGTTAGTGATGTGTGGTCCTCAACAGTTGTAAGCACTCTGTGGTGGGGAGATGTGTTTTAACGCATTCACTCGGCACGCTTGTCAAAACTGCATGAGAGTGTGAAGGACGGCTGCATGGCACTACTAAATCAAGTCTTTGCATGTTTATGTGTTTATGTTTCAACAATGTGGGTCTCTCAGTTCCCACGATAAGGACTGTGCTTTTTAAGAAATGTCATACATTACATTTTTAATATATAAAAGAGTGGCCAAATAACATGTTTAACTAATTAAGGTTCGTTGCTTTTACTCAAAGCCATCTAAGATGTACAGTAGGTGTTTCTTGCATAGACCAATGACTTTTTTAATAGACCTCAGTGTATGTTCTTAAGCTTTAGGTAATCATTTTGTTTTGGATTATTTTTTTTATTTTTGACTAGCCATTTAGTAGTCAATAACTTTCATTTAGCTAATCACCAGTTTCTTTTTTTAACTGTGTTTTTTATTAAACTTTTTCTGTAAACATGGTACATGTATAAATGATTACCTAAGGCTTTACTTAGACTGTTTACATTCACAAAATATAAACAAATAGATAAAAATAATAAATTATAATAATAATTAAAATTGACAACTTGGAAAAAAGATAATACATTAAAAAAAGAAGTAAAAAGTAGATTAATTAATAAACTCCAATATTAAGAGAATAACTACAACAAAGCCCCTGACAACATTTTAAAGATCAAGTAAATATGTTTCGATTAATGCCCAGGTCTGTTGAAACATTTCAACTACAAATCTTCTGTCATTTTCTCAAATATCTATATATATCTGATTCAGCTTCTGTGTAGGTCGACAGGTCTTCATCCAGTTCACTATAATTATCTTCCTAGCTGTTATTAATAATATATGTAGTGAAAATAGGTGAGACTTACTGAACTGATCAGGGGGAAGCCGTCTAGCAAAAAAAGTACTAGGTGCATTAGTATGTCATACCCTGAAACTTTACTATTCTAATCAGCAGTTTTAAATCTTTATGTTCTTCCAAAAAAAAATCTACATCTTGGATAGCCTGAGGTAGATTGAAGGGACAGTTCAACCAAAAAAGAAAGTTTACTCACCCTTAAATGCTTCTAAAACTTTATAAGCTTCTTTGTTGAACACAAAAGAAGATAATTTGATAAATGTTTAAAACAAGTAACTATTGACTTCCATAGTCAAAACAAATACGGTGGACTTCAATGGTTTCCAGTTTCCAACATTTTTTTTTTAAATGACTTATTTAGTGTTAAAAAGAAACTCAAACAAAGTAAAAGGTGAGTTAATGATGACAGAATTATCAGTTGTGGGTGAACTCTTTAAATGCAAAATCAAATTTTTTATAACTTTATTTTGATGGTCCTTTTTTGGCATTTTGTTGAATTGAAGTAACATTGCTTCTACCTGCCGAATAATTCTCATTAGATTATAAGTTTAAGTTAAGTTTAGGGTTAGTGTAAGTTGACATGTACTTGCAAAGTTTCTTATATTCAGTTAAATGTCTGTTGAAGGAGCAGTATCAGCAGATATTAAGCAGACAGTCTACTAATACTCAAATGAGAAGTAATTGGCATGTAGTTGCAATGCAACTTTTAGTCAACACAACATGCAATCTGGACCATCAAAATAAAGTGTTACCTCAAATTTTTGTGTGAACTATCCTTTTAAGCCTTCCTTAATTTGATGTCATATAGTATTCTCCTTTTTCTTTAAGTAATACACTCATATTATGAAATTAAACTTGTAATTAAACTAAATAAAAAAAATCCATGTCTAGTAATCAAGACTGCCTGAAAATACCCTCTACGTTCATTGGTCTGAAAGTGTGGGAACTGTCCCTCTTTGCCAACCTGTGAAGCAATAAATACATCCAGCATCAATAGCACACATTCTTCAAACCTTAATCAGTGGAGTACATTTAATTTTCTAGTAAGGTAAATTTTTATCTGCATGCAAAAAAAAATTGAATCAAGGCAAGGTTTAGCATGATTTGTATTGCGACTCCTCCCTGTGTTATGAAAACCTTAGTTTCATTAATGTGGTTAGACTTGGTGAATTTAGGAGAATAAATCTGTGAGAGATTGTCAAACAGTTTACCATAAAAATCCCCCACGTTCTTCCGCAAACTGCATTTAAGTGGGGTATTAGAACTGTTATGTGTCAGATATGGGTAAAACACCTCCTCACATTGATCTTCTCTAATGCACACCAGCAGTTAGTGGCTAGATTGTTAAGCTCTTCATACATCACCAGTAAACCGGATGCCTCAACGCATGCTTGCATGTTAAGGCAGAGGAAAGTCCCTGTAACTATTCATTAACAGCAATGAATATAAACCAGACTCAATCTGATGTTGCTAGCAGGCATGCTGACCAAATACCATGAGTTCGTTTAGTTCAGTTCATTAGGTTTTATTGAATAAAGATGAGTTTTCTGTACTTTGCCTGAATCTAAGCATTTTATTTTTTGAAATAGGAGCTTTTTTATTGAATATAGGGTTGGAAGGCACACACTTTTATTTGTCTTTGACAGTGAAATGCCGTTCTATGACTACACCCCCCCCCCCCCCCCATTCCTGAGTGTGTTCTTGACTGTCGAGGACTGATAAATGCTCATCGTCTCAGTGGCTGGAGGACAGAACCATCTGTCTTCTAATAAGTATGTCTTTGTGCTGAGATGCAGTAAATGCAGCTTTCAGGTTACGCTTTTGGCAGAAGTGACTTATCACAGAATTGCTAGTCCATATGTTCAGACTGAATTTATGATTGCAATACGTTGCCAAGTAAATCTTGAGAGCATTCTGTTGGTATTTGTGTGGTTTTTATGATAAACATCTAGAAACACAAATACAAAATAAACTTGTGAAGCTAATTAACATATATAAATAAATATTCACTGAGCAAATAGAGTTTTGATGAAAAGCTCTACAATACTGTACAGTTGTAACATTGAGCATGTGTCTACTGTATTGTAAGCTGTTTTTGTTGGTGCCAAATGGCCTTTATCTTAAAGGAGTGTATAAAAAAGGCATTATCTTTCAGACAGCTTGTTAAATTGACAACTTTAAGTGGACTGTCTTTTTTAGGAGCCCCTCCAAATCATCCAACACATTTAACTGAGGCAACTTGGTTGTACAGAACAATGGTTTGATAATTTTGTGCTTTATATTTTATGCTTTTCTTTCAGAATTTTTATTTGCTTAAAACAGGGGCACCATTATCAATTCTGGGCCTTATGAAAAAGTACGACACACAAATACTACACATCTGTTGCACACCAAATATACAGTACAAGCCATCCTACTGTAGCCATTCAAGATATTTGTCTGCAACTAAATAGTACTGACTCTACTTAATCAGTTATAATATTAGAAACTGTTCACTGGGACAACAACAACAACAACAACAACAACAACAACAACAATAATAATAATAATAATAATAAACTAAATGAATGGCTAGATGGATGGATGGATGGATGGCTTGCTGGATGAATGGCTGGCTGGCTGGCTGGCTGGCTGGATGGATGGATGGATGGATGGATGGATGGATGAATGAATGAATGAGTGGATGAATGGGTGGATGGATGGATTGATGCATAGTTGGATGGATGGGTGGATGAATGAATGAATGGATGTATGGTTAGATGGATTAATGAATGCACAGTTGGATGGATGGGTGGATGAATTAATGAATGGATGTATGGTTAGATGGATTAATGAATGCATAGTTGGATGGGTGGGTGAATGAATGAATGAAAAAAGGAATGCATTAATGGATGAATGCGTAGTTGGATGGATGGGTGGATGACTGAATAAATAGATGGTTGGATGAATTAATTAATTAATGCATAGTTGGGTGGATGGGTGAATGAATTAATGGATAGGTGGATGAATAAATGAACGAACGCACAGTTGGATGGATGGGTGCATAATTGAATGAATGAATAAATGAATGAATGAATGAGTGGGTGGATGGGTGGATGAATGAATGAATAAGTGGATGGATGAATGCATAGTTGGATGGGTGGATGAATGAATGAATGAATGAATGAATGGATGGATGGATGGATGGATGGGTAGATGGATGACACTAAAGCATTTTGTTTGCACGAATAACCCAGTGGTTAAAGCATTGACACATAGCGCTGAGGTGCTCATGGTGACCCGAGTTCAATTCCCGGCTCAAGGTCCTTTGTCAATCCTTCCTATCTCTCTCTCTGCTTCCTCGTGCTTTCTTGTCCAATCTCTACACTGCCCTAACAATAAATGCTGAAAAAGCCTAAAAATTATTATATTAAAAAACACTAAAGCATTTCAGCAGGGATTAGTTTTTCTCAATCATAATCTTTCTAAGAATATTTATAAATTATTTTTATTTTAAGTAGTGAAAAAACATAACCTATTGAATCTGATGCTTGGCTATGTAAGTAGTGGTAGCATTACTGCAAAAGAAGTTTGGTGAATAAACATGTACCTTTATCTTTAAAAACCTTTCAGTAATTGTCGGCCCTTTTTGTCTTTCTCTTTTTTATAGAATAGAATAGAAGCAAACTTTCACCAGACATTGAAATCCCTTTCACATGGGACTTTCAACCTGTAGAAGTGATGCGTTTGATGTGAACATGCAAAATTTGCCTCAATTGCGACAAAAGAAGTTTTGAGTTAAACTTTTATGCAAGGCAAAAAACATCCTGCAAGTAATATAGAGCGATACTTAGCATCTGGTGTGAACCCAGTATTATTCTTCTTGGTTGAACTTGAGAACGTCTTTGCTTTGACAGTTTACCATTTGATGATTTCCCTCAGCAGTGACTCTCTAGGCTACATATAGGACAGGCATGACCATGCAGTGAATGGGAAGAGGGGTTTTAGAATTGTCCTAAAGCCCTCCTTAGCGGCACCCCTGCTCAAACATACTGTACTTAATGCACAAACTGTTTTATGAGTTAAATAAACTGATTTATTTTATGCCCATTAATGGTAGACAGATTCATAAAACCCAAGACTGTGAATGTGTCTGTACAGAAAGTGACTTGCAAAAATATACCAACCTTGGGAAACATGTAGAGTTTAAAAACAATAATAATTATGTCATCAACCTCAATTATATCATCCTAGATATTGTAAACATGACAATTAGATTAGGCCGTAATTTGAGACATCCAGGGTTTAGGGCAGATAAGATCAAACCACAATATTAATGTTTTGTATAATGCAAACAGCATGTCGGAAAGTGAGGCTTTCCCATCGGCTGTAAACCATTCTTGATGGATTCCCCATGGTGGTGCAGATTGCATACACGTATTGCGTTCATGGTTTTAGTTATGCTAATGATATTGTTCTGATGTTAGCTACATGTGAAAGATTTGACATTTGTTTCATCATAAGCTCATGAATGAGTTCCACGTGTGCTGTTTGTGTTGGAAAGTGAAATGTTCAGTGTCAGTGTCTAGCCATTGTTCGATTTGTGAGGCTCTGGGGCCATGTGCAAAGAACAAGCTAATGTGTAACAAACTCTCTAGTCTCTCTTTAACTTCAATTGATTGTCTTTTTGTTAATTAGTCTGTTATTTAAAGCAATTAGCATAACAATTTGCATCTGCTCCAGTACTGGGACATACAGTTAAACCTTAACTCCCATGCTACTATAAGCTAGTTAACTTTTGAATATTTGAAGGAGAAACAAATATACATTTTTGAACTCAGCATTTCCAGGGCTTCAAAATGCCATCGTTGTGTAAATGACCAGCCAAAAAGTAGTCAAATATTTCTTATTATGTTGAAAACAGTGTTGTTCACATGCTCCATAAATTAAGATTATTAATAAGAGCATAAGAATAGGACGTGTGTTTAAAAATAACTCAGTTTTTTGACTACACTTCGTTATTATTGTTCATTTATTAGTTTGCTGGAAATTAGAACTGAATTTAGAAATAGTTTTGAAACAAATCTTTGCGCTTAACAAATGAAATTAATTTTGTATGCTAATGGATGTTGTTACTTGTTTATGTTGTTATACTGGATGAGACGTAACATTACGTTTGTACTGGTGCTGGGTGAAAATAAGAGAAATCACAACAAAGGAATATGTGAACCAAAAATAACATTTAAACAATGATATTAAAGAATGAATACAGGAATTTGGAATGTAATTTAAATAAATCAAATGAAAAAAAGAAGTGTTGCTAAAACAAAGAAATAAATAACAAAACAATCTAACTAAACCCCAACCCACTAAACTAACTAACCAAAGAAAAATATAGAAACAAAACTGTAATTTTTAACATATGCTGAATATTAGCTAAAGTACTCAAACTACTCAAAACATAATTACATAACTACCACAAAAGACAAGTCTACTCAAAAAGAGAGTTACTAGAGTTCTCATAAAGTACACATTGTTAGCAATTAGCGATAAAAGCAATAAAAGACTTAACAAACTAAACAACAAAAACAATACGAACACGAAAGAGCAGGTTGGTTGACACAAGTGAGGAGTTTGGTGTAGAATCAGGTGCTCCTCTCAATCAGAACTCCTTTTAAATGCGGCGGACCAGCTCCTGATTGGTGATGCGAGTGGCGTCATCATGTGATGGCCTTCTCGACTAATGGTCGCACACCTGGGACAGGACAGAAAACAAAGGAGGGAAAAGGGAGAGAGAGCACAACAGAAAACAAAAACCAAACACCCAAAAACATAAATGGAACATAACAATGTCTTTAGTGGAGTGAGTTTCCTCACTCTACAAAAGTAAAGGAGTAAAAGTAAAGCGAAAGTAAAGAGGCCGAATGGCATTCAGTTTTTCCACTTACAAAGTCCACCATGTAAATAGTAAATGCGCCATGGCGTGATGCAGCTGACTCTTAAAGCGAATGGGAGAGAAGTCTCTGATTGGTTTAATTTACGTTATGCTCAAAACGCACGCATAATTCATTAAGAGAATAAGCACAACCCTTTTAGACCATGTGCCAGGAGGATGCAGATCATATTTTTTTTTAATCCTTAACAAAGCAAAAGTGGATTTGGACAAGCCTTTAATGCTTTTGCGCCATGCACTTTAGATTTTGCGCCTAGATCGTTAAAATATTTAGTGTAGCACCTCTTTATTGTGAAGGTTTACAGTTTCTTCTGTTACTTCCTTCAGAAATCTTGTTAATTAGCTTATCTGTTGCTCAAAACCTTTATTATTAATGTAAATGTTAATACTTTATCAACATTGAAGAAAGAAGGTTTAAAATAACATTATTTAAATGTATTCTCTATATTATGAATGATTGATGAAATGGATAATGCTGAATAAAGGTAAAAAAAAATTCTCAGCCAAAAGATGTGGCTTGAATCTGAAAAGTAGCTCTGTTATAGTGTCAGTACATTTACTGTAGTCATAATTCTCTCACGCTGCCACACACACACTTCCTTCTATCTTCTCTACAGTCTCGTCTCATATCCTCCCATGGCTGTTCTAAAAGCTTTCTCAAGTAGTGTCACAGATCATAATGGGGTTATGTAGTGTCTGGACTCCACTGAAGCTTGTAAGAGCTAGTAGATTTGGTGGAAAATGGCTTCATTGGGAAAATGGAAGTGATTGTGCTAGATTTCTCACTGGGTCAGAGGCCCTTCATGGACCTTTTCCATAACAATGGAGCCTCTGAACGCCAATAGACAGTGTGCTCAATTCATTCTGTAATGGATCAACTGAGAGGGCAAATCCTGCCATTGCCAAGATGATTTGACTGATGACAGAAAAAAAGTCAAAATGTGGAAGTGCTGCGTCGAAAGGCTTCATGCCACCAAGGTTAAAGGGGTTTGTTGTGATAAATTGGCAGTGTTGATGCCACATTGAATCATGTAGTACATTAACTTACATTCTATTAGCAAAAGACATGGAAGTGCTGCAGTGCTGGTTTCCAGTTGCATGGAAATGTACTTTATTCTGGCACAGAAGTCAACAAATATTTTCCACAAGCCTGTTTGGCATAAATAGGTCAGGTATGATATTCAATTGCCATTTCACTCAAAGTGATAATTTTTCATATTCAAGAGTGTAATATTGGTCAATGCCATATTTAGGCTTTTTTATCAGGATTAATAACTGAGGCCTAGTAAGAAGCTTTTACAGTTTTAGGATAAACTGATTACAGCTTGCATCTAATTTAAAACGTTCAATTAGAAAATGCATTCTGAGAATCTCACAGATTAAAATGCCAGTCTTATGTAAACCAGTCTGAATTGAAGCTGATAGAGCTAGTTTTAGGATGCATGGATCGTCATATTAGGGAGTGTTTTTAAATATGAGTGTAAATAAGAAGGTGTTTCTGTTATTTTAGTCTAGTTTGATAATAAGTTTCAGCCTTTGACTCTTTCATGCTATATTAAACCTGATTTGGCTATTTTTTGATATGAAAATATTTCTACAACAAGGCAATTATTCTGAATTGATACATGATTAATGCTTATATTGTTACTTATACACATAAGCAACACATTCAGTGGTTGGTTTACCTAAACGTAATGCCACAATACTCTCACTGCTTAATTATAATCATCCTTTTTTAGTGTTTATTTGTACAGCAATAAAGTAGTTTTCATTTTGGAATGATGTTTAAGTGGTTAAAGTTTAATATTCTTCATATATCTCTTTACATGAGAATGCATGAGTGAATAAAGTTGGATAAATTGTAGATTGCCTCTTCTTGTTGAATCGCTGAATTCCTCCTCAATTGTAAGTTACTAAATTACTAAATGTAAATGAAAATTATCAATTTTTAAGGATCATGTCACAAAATAGTTTACATTTTGTAACAATTTAAATAATCATGAAGCTGATATTTGCTACAAGGTATAGTTTTTATGTACTGTATGCATGCAGATATGCAGAACAATATAAGAGTCTTTTTACTGATGTTCCACAGTTTTTAAGGCCATTGGTTATTAATACTGTCATGTCAGAATGTGGTAATAATCTATCAGGAGCCATTAAGTTATATTTTGATTGGTGAATTTATATGTGTAAGAGTCCAGAAATGTGTGTGTTTTGTGTGCCTACTGTTTTTTGAAGAGGACAAGGTCATGGATCAATAGATAAAGAGGCACTTTATTAAATTGCTAATTTTTAACTCTAACAAGGAGGCCCTTTAAGATCTTTACTGGTCTATAGTAAAACATTGACCACTGACAAGACATTTATTCCAAGGTTGGATTGTTTGGTGAACATATGGATGCTACAGGTCATCAGCTGTCTGTGACATGGAAAAAATGACCTACTTCAGCAGAAAAAACGAATAGACATACCTCTGCAGACATGTAAAACTAGTTACGTTATAAGGTGGGGATATTTCTTAGAATCATTAAAGACTTAGACTTACTTTATTTATAAAGTGCAATATAAAGTTGTTGATCATTGTGCTGTACAGAAATTGTGTTCAAAATTATCAGATGGGATCAAAAGAATAAAACAGCATACACTACATACAACATGAAACAGTAAACAGCAAGCTCAGATAACTCCGGTATTGTACGATTTGTGTTACAGATTCTTTCTATCCTGACACTGCCAGTCCAGGTCTTGATTGGACTGGACTAATGATGATGCTTTTAAAAAGTGGAAGCACTTCAGTTGCACAAAAAGTCTTTATGACAGTCATTAGTGTCAGATGTCTGGGTTGTTGTATTCATATACAAGAGCAGACGCACAAGGCCTTAGGGAGCGCAGGAAAAGTCTGTCTATCCCCACACACATCTGGATTCTGGAATGAAAATTTATTGCCCGCTGTCAGAAAAGCAGCAGTTTTAGGATTCTGCTTTCCCTAAAGTCATTTTCACAAGTCTGACAATTGTCTCCTGGCCGATAGCCTTTTGGGGGTTTAACATGTCCGCTGTTTACACAACAGCACCTGAACATGTGCAGGAATGTAAGGTGAGCTCCAAAAAGCTCCTCCTCCTCCTCTAAGCTTGTCATTATCCTGTCATGATCTAAAGACATGCTTTACTTTCTGAACAGTGAAACTCTGAACTCTTGTTAAATGAACCCAAGCTCAACGTCATCGACAGAAACGCATGTCGCACCAAAAACCATATGCAAGGTGTTTTCTTTTTCTGATCCTTTCATGTGCAACAAAAGAAAAAGGGGTTTTGTTTCGACTCGTAACAAAAGCAGCATCTGAACCTAATGATGAATATGTAAGCCCCTGAAGGTCTTTGATCCTTGTTGGATAAATATGACCATGTGCTTGTGAGCTGTAGTTGGTATAGTCTTTTTTTTGGGGTTGTTTAAAACACAGACTTCATGACATGAAAGCAGCTCAAAGTTCAAAGAAGTTGACAATGTTTAAAGTCCCTCTGAAATAAAAAAAAATGGGTGGTGTTAATATCAATATGCTAGTCTTAAGCTTATCATGGAAAAAATATCTCTAAATTAGCATTTTTCTGTATTTTGTGATTCATATTTTTATTTTTCTCCATTTATTTCTGCTTTCATTAATTATATATATATATATATATATATATATTATCCCCTTAACTGCCCTGCCAAGAAAACAATGTATGAATTGCATTTCTTAACTTGAAATGTCGCTAGTTAACACACTCAATGCATTTTTTTTCAACACATCCCATAATTTCTGAAATATCAGCCTCTACCAAATGGTTGATATGTCGGTTTATGGTAAAAGTACAAGTATTAATATATATATATATATATATATATATATATATATATATATATATATATATACTATGAAAAATCTGAAAATACGAAGTGTGAGAGCAATTTATTTAAAAACATAATCAAAATAAAACAGTTTTGAACACTAAATCATCTTTATTTTTTGTAGTATGCCATAAAAATGTTTCAGATTCTCATTTAACATGCTTTCTTGTTTGTTTGTTTGTTTGTTTGTTTGCTTGTTTGTTTGTTTACAATAAAACCAAAAGCAAGTGTAGAAGAGCAACAGGATTATGTTTGTTTGATTTTCATTGTAAACCAACAATGCTGTGTGTAAGCCATTATTTGGCTTTAACAGTCATTAGTTAAAACAGTCAAAACATGGTAAACCAATTGGTAGAGCAGGCAGGGTTATGGTACAGAAACAGAAACATTATATTATTTCAAACTACTGAAATGTCAATGAAAGTCACTTTGATAAACTGTATTGAAAAAGCTTTTTTTTTTTAACATTAAAAGTCGGCAGAGCAGAGATCAAGCTCCCATAAAGCAGTTCACAACCATAAATAAACAGAAAACACTGGTGAATCAAAATTTCTGGAACTGTTAATTAAAAGATATTTTTTACAGTGTAGTTTGCTCCAAAACTGAGACAATTTAATGAAATCCTTCTAAAATACACGTCTTCTCACTTTGCTTATAAGGGTCACTAATATTTTATGAAATCACTGACTACATCAGATATTCAGTCCAGTCAAATGCCCTCTAGTTTCTGCACTCCAAAAAAATGCTGGGTTATTTCAACCCAAGTCTGGGTCAGTGTACAATCAAAACTACTCATTTAAATTCAATCTACACAGTTCTTGAGGTTTTCTGTTCAGTCCACTTAAATTTGCAAAAACTATTAAGGTAACTTAATTGATTTGTGTTGGGACTTCATGAAGGAATTGTGTAGAACCAACCTTTTTTTTCAGTGTAATACGGACTAAACCAACTGCTGTTTTATTTTTATTTTTTTTATTTAAATAATAGGACAAAATTGAACCCAATATTTGTGTTAGTTTGTGTTTCTTTACCAATTTGGGTTTATTTCTGATCGTGAAGTGTTCCGGTCCCTATAAGACATGACTAAAATTGTAGATTTTTCACATGTAAAGGCTGAGATATACCAAGCTTGAAGGTCAGCCATTGAGAAGCATCTCGCCATCTGTGAGTGTCTGTCAGGTTAGTTTGTTTGGTGTGTTCTACTTGCTGACTCTCATCAGGCTCAGATTGAAGTGGGTTTGCCCAATGTTTGCCCAATTCAGCATCTAGAATTGATGTCGATTGTCATAAAAATGTTATTTGTAGCTGAACAGCCAATCAGATAGCTCTTTCATCACAGTCGACATCAATTTTACATGCTTAATTGGGGAAACTCCCTCCAACATGACCTCGATGAGAGTCAACGAGTGGAACAGACCAAACAGACTAGCCGGCAGAAAACTAAAACCGAAAAGTTTCATGTTTTCATGACAATTTAAATTTAATCATGATAATTTAAACAGAAGTGACGAAACTAAGCAAATGATGCAAGTCAAAAACGTTTTCAAACTAAACATCATTAACAACATGATAGAAAAAAGAGGAATGTGTTTGGCAGGAATCACTCAAAAGATACCCCATGTACAGTGTGCGTGCGTGCGTGTGTGCAGACAGGAAGGGTCTTGTACTGTCCAGCTGTAACCTCACTCTTCTTTCCCCTCCTCATGACTTGTCAGCACATGAGCCTGTGATGTTTCCATGTCTAGCTTATCTTCACAACTAGCTAAATATGTCTGTGCTGAGTGACATTAACATGAGCTTGATGCTTTCAATCCTTGAGTTCTGCAGGGCAAGCCGCATGATATCCCCTGCAGGTCTGAAATTGATTGATTTATGTGAACACATGCATTCATTTTATATTACTGTAGATTTTGTTTAATATTTTAGACATTTTTATTTCTATTTGGAATTTTTTAACTAAAATGTATTTAAAATATGCAGTGTTTTAGATTTAAAATGAGTATTTTACTTATTTTATTTAAGCAAATTTACAGTATACTTGTATAATGAGTACAATGCTGCTAGCGTCTTTTTTGTGGGCAACATAAAAAGCAGATACAAAGCAGCAGAGACACAATACAATAACAATTTCACAAATGCAGATAATGACATATAAAACCGAGGAAAAACTAAAAACAAGCACACTGATCTTGTACTATTAACTAGAATTTTTAAAAGATGCTAGTGGAATGAAAGTGTTGAGCTTTAAGGTCTGCTGCAGATAATTCCAAGCAGAAAACTGAAGAGGGTGCAACCAAATGAAGTGTGAACTTTGGGTATGCAAAGGTTAATAAAACTACTAGAGAGCAGATTTCGGCATGCTTCTTCAATGTTAAGAAGTGACTAAATATAGTGGAGTTTTCCCAATAAGAGTTTTATTAATGAACAGAAACCAATGAATTTGATGACTTGATTGAAGAGAAGGCCTGTTCAATAAGGAATACAGTTGACAGTGATAAGTATTAAATGGTCCTCTAGTAACAAAATGAATTGCTGCATGATGAATAACATCAAGTTTATGAAGGAGACTTTTTGAAGCTGATCTGTAAATTAAATCCCCATAATCCAAAATTGTTAATAGTGTTAATTTGACTAAATGTTGCTTTGAAGAGTGTGTAAAGAAAGATTTGTTTCTGTAAAGAAAACCAATACGGACTTTAACCTTTTTGAGCAATTCTTTTAAGTGAGTTTTAAATGACAGGTTACCATCTAACCAGATACCAAGATATTTGTAGCAATCAACATAATCAATCTCAGTACTGTCCAATGAGGAATTTTAGGAGGAAAGTCAATCTAAAACTGTAAAGTCTTGCATGAAAATTCTCTTTCATAGGCCAGAGCAAGTTTTATATTCGCAAGAGTCAAGAATAAAGTACTGTATGTGTTTGACCTTTGTCTCTTGGATAATATAAAAAATTATTTAGTGTTCTCATGGTGTAAACCATTTTTTAAACATTGTCAGTGCAATAATATCATAGTAAATTTTGTACACAAGAATGTCCTCTGGGAACAATAAATGAGAATGTTACTTTCCTTTAAATTCCTTGTGTCATTTTGCTTTCCAGTGAATGTGTATTCTTGTTCAACCAAAAGGTTGCAAATTTGTGAATGATTTCAAACATTTCCACACCTATACTGTACAATCAATCTGAAGATTCTTTGCAGAGCCAGCTGTCTGTTTTATTCATACATTTCTTTTCCTTAACGAGAATTAAATGACATTTCGCTTCACAAAAGACACGATACACTGCCAAATATAAGACTTCCCTTTAATATTTTACAACTCAAAAAAGTCAAAACCCACTGCTTGATTTCCCATCACGACTGTCAATGTTAAACACTTTCTCCACAATATGTGTTTAAGCAGACTAATACAATGCTTTTTTTAACCCAGTCCCAAGCTGCTGCCTGTCCTTGACCATAGAGCTGCACGATTCTGAATCAACTGACAATCACTTTTATTTTTTTTATTATAGTATAAAAAATCAAGATCACAAAATTATTTACTAGAGGTCCAGACAAAACTAAATTGGCTGTAATACTTAAAAAATATGTATTATATTAATATAGAGTTATGGAGTTTCTTTAAAAATGTCTTTCTTCTGTTTAACTATTGAAGTCAATATGTGCCAGCAGCCAACATTTTTCAATGTTGGCTGCTGGCACATATTGACTTCAATAGTAGGAAATACTTGCAAAAGACATTTTTCTAAATGTTTTATTTGTGTGATTAAAAGAAGTGAAGAGTAATAAAATGATGAGAGAGTTTACATGTTTTGGGTGAACTATCCCTTTAATAATGATGCTATGAAAAACTATATATGATGACTTCTCTCTCTTTGTCAAACACAGATTTGAATAAGCCGCTGTGCTCATCGAAGCTTTAATAATAATAATAAGCAAATCGTGATGATTTTGAATTTAGTGTTTAAATCAAGATTGTGATATTTTAATGATTAATCGTGCAGCTCTACCAGACCCTCCACTTCTTTATCTAATTACTACAGTAATTTATGATAAATACGATATTATTTTTGAGCTATACTACAGTAAAGTACTTGAATTAATCTCTTGATGTGATTTTACGGTTGTTTTAACAAAAAAAATATAAATAAACAAATTAACCCAATACTTCAACTATAAGGTATATCATAGTACAATATCACAGTTTACTAAAGCTTAAGTATTCTACAATGTTTGTTACAGTCTATCAGTTCACTGTAGTTGATACTTCAGTACAGTGTAGCATTCATTAACAAAGTGTTGTAAATACTATAATTAAATATACAGTTGAAGTCAAAATTAATAGTCAAAAAATAAATAAATAAATAAATATATATATTATATTTCCCAAATGATGTTTATTAATTTTTGACATATTTCCTGTAATATTTTTTTCTTCTGGAGAAAGTTTTATTTGTTTTATTTCAGCTGAAATAAAAATAGTTTTTAATTGTTTTTAAACCATTTTAAGGTCAATATTATTAGGCAATATTCCTTTTCAGATCGTCTACAGAAGAAAAAACCATCATTATTCAATGACTTGCCTAATTACCCTAACTTGCCTAATTAACCTAATTAACAGCCTTTAAATGTCACTTTAAGCTGAATACTAGTATCTTGATAAATATCTAGTAAAATATTATTTACTGTCATCATGGTGAAGATAAAAGAAATCAATTATTAGAAATGTTGGCATTTCTCCCCATGTTCGTGTGCTCTGATTTCCCCCTGATTCCCTGATTTCACAGTCCAAAGACAAAAGCTAAATTGTCCGTAGTGTATGTGTGTATGTCCTGGTCCTCCAGGTTGGTGGTTGAGCGTTGGACTAACAACCTACCTCCTAAAAAAAAAAACAACAAAAACAAACAGTGCGGTTAAATATCAACTTCAATATAAATAGCCCTAGGAGTAAGTTATACTTCTGACTTCAACTGTCCAATATACACTTTACTATAGTATGGTTCAAAAACTCTACACTGTCAGAAATAAAGGGACAAAAGTTGTCACTGGGACGGTACCTTTTCAAAAGGTACTTTTTTGTTCCTACACGGCCTTAAAGGTAGGGCTGGGTGATTTGGTCTAAAATCAAAATCTCAATTAATTGTACATTTTAACTAGATTTCTATAAATGAACCATTCTTTTATTTATTTATTTATTTTGCCCTCTCCACCTTCACCCATCAATGCTACCAAGCTGAACAATCACAGTGCTTGCGCTATGCGTCGTCGCAACATATAATTACATTTTTTGAGTATCGGCATCAGTTACAGCGAGGTGTATGCGAACGCGTGATGGCTGCGCCAGAACATACACTGCACTCAATGCAGAAGTGTAAACAGAGCAGGGTCACGTGACTCCACATGCGGTATGGAAATTAATTGAAAAAATTGACTTGGAAAATGTTTATTTATTTCAGGTTCTGAATGTCGATTTCGATTACTTTTGATTAATCGCCCAGCCCTACTTAAAGGTACATATTAATACCTAAGAAAGTACAAATCTGTACCTCATAGTATGGTAAAGGTACAAAAGTGTACCCTAAAGCTACTAATGTGCAGCTGTACTGTACAAAAGTGTACCTTTTAAAAAGGTGCTGCGCTAGTGACAGCTTTTGCACCTTTATTTCTGACAGTGTATAATATTTATTATAAATTACAGTAGTATTCTTTCAGTGGTTTTCTTTAAAAAGCCATTTATTTATATTCTTCTTTTTTTTCTCCCACAGAAGAAAGTGGAGTGTCGTTGTTGCAACTAATTGGTGATCCTCCACCCAACGGCGTCTCCAAAGTCTTCGACCAAGCAAACAGTCCCGGATATGTGTTTGGCCCAAGCTCAAATGTGGGTCAGTCTGCTGCGGCCCACCTGCCCAATCCTTTCTACCGTGATTTTTCCCTCATCTTCAACATAAAACCCACATCCACCAAGCCTGGCGTGATCTTCTCCATCACTGACCCCACTCAGAACATAATGTATGTTGGCGTGAAGCTGTCAGCGGTGGAAAGAGGCAAACAGACCATTATCTTCTACTACACCGAGCCTGATTCGCAGAGCTCCTATGAGGCAGCGAAATTCTCAGTTTCCTCCATGTTGAACACCTGGACACGCTTTTCCATCAGTGTTTTGAATGAGCAGGTTTCTCTCTACTTTAACTGCGACTCAGATCCTCAGGTTGTCAATTTCGAGCGCTCGCCTGATGATATGGACATGGATGCTGGCGCTGGAGTGTTTGTGGGACATGCCAGTGGAGCAGACCCGGATAAGTTTTTGGTATGTATTTGTCAGAGTAAAACTTTTGATGATTTTCCTATTGGAAACAGGTCAAATGGAAGATGAGGGAAAGGGGATTGTAAATTTCTGGGGTTGATTGACTACTGTGTGATTTGGTTGGTTAAATTGGGCTGTTTAAAATTAACAAATGTTCTGTTGTTGAAGAAAATCTGCCATCGTTTCTTGTAGGGGAGTAGTTAATTAGTTTAAGAAACCACAGGGGAGCAATTAGCTCTTGTTAGTTTTGTGTGGCAGTGTCCAGCAATTGACCTCACAGCTTGTTCTGAGATCAGTGGAAGACAATTTCCTCAATTCAGCTATGTAAGCTAAATGTTGATAAATTGTTTTGTTTTGTTTTGTTCCCTTTAGTCAATAGCAATTTCAGGAATTATACAAATTAATATAAATAAATAAATAAATAAATAAATAAACAATACATAAAGATATTTTTTTATACACGAAAAGACAATTTAATCCTCAGCAAATTAATATTTTTGTATTTTTTTAAATGTTGTATCCTTTTTCTTCTTTAAAAGGTATAATTTATGTACATTTTTATGTTTAATGCAATTGCATAATGTATATTTTTAATATATTTAATATTTAATTTATTTGTTATACATTTTAAGTGTAATTTCTAGTGTAATGAATAAACTCCCATTAATCAATAGCAATCTAGGGGATTATACAAATGAATATAAATTAATAAATAAATATAAAAAGCAATACATAAGGATATACAAATACAATATACCATGTACATTTAAAACTGTATCAGTTAGTTTTATACACAGAAAGACAATTTCATCCTCAGCAATTTATATTTTAAAATTTTTTAAATTTGTTTTTATATTTTTTCTTTCTCTTTACAAAGTGTAAGTTATGTAAATGTTTATGTTTAATGTAATTACCTACATGGATTTTTTTTTTATTTGTAATATTTTAGCAATTTAGGGCATTATATATGACAATTTCAAATTAATATAAATAAATAAATATAAAACAATACATAAAATATGTAAATACAGTAAACCATGTACATTTCTTAAAATATATCAGCTAGTTTGATACAAAGAAAGACAATTTTATTCCCAGAAAATCATTATTATTATTATTATTATTATTATTATTATTACTATTGTTGTTGTTGTTTTTTTTTTAAAAATATTGTTTTTCCTCTACTTTAAAAGGTGTAATTTATGTAATTGTTATGCTTAATGCTTAATATTTTATTTCATTATATATTTTAAAATGTAATTTCTAGTGTAATGTTAAAACTCCCATTAATCCATAGCAATGTAGGGGATTATATGACAATTTCAAATTAATTAATTAAAATAAATACATTAAACAAAAATATCAATACATAAAATATATTTAAAAAATTTGCACCACCCTTTGACACAGTGCATTTAAAAATATATTAAATATAACATTAAAAAAATTAAATAAAGTATATAAATAACAATTAATAAGAATTCCCAATTTAGTCCAGCAGATTGTTCCCCAACTCCTTTTGCTGCCACATCAGCACAAGTGACCTGTGAAGTGATGTGATTGTACGCTTTTCTCAGTGTCCATCAGTTATGCTGGCTCTTTCAAGCATGTCCTTCAATAACCATAGTGAGGCGACTGAGGCAGCAGGAATGCCTCACATTTCCCACAGCTCATAATGATCACTCAAAAGCAGATGGATCGTGTTCACTTAGTTTGGCTCCTTGTTTCATGTGGCTGCCATTTCCTGTGGGAAGGAGATGGCCATCATAATTACAGACCTGATTAGCCAGGATATGATTGCTCTTCCATCCCTCGCTCTCATTGAGAACATGTGCTTATCTGCAGAAGTGTGGGCCAATCCGGGCTGTCAATCTGACCCTGTGCTGGGGCTTTCAGAGGGTCAAAACGTGACACAAAAGGACAACTGAGACGTCATAAAACTTCCTTTAAGGCTTTCCGCTCTTAAACCTTTGACCTTCGCACAGGGCGTTCACTGAGATGTGAGAAAGACAGTCCAATCAGATCTGATCAGCAATGTTTTCAACACATTTCTAAACATATTAGTTTTAATAACCAATTTCTAATAACTGATTACTTTTATCTTGCCATGATGACAGTAAATAATATTTTACTTAAAAATGTTCAAGGTAATATTCAGCTTAAAGTGATATTTAAAGACTTAACTAGGTTAATTAATTTAATATTAGTTAATTAAATAGGTTAAGTAAGCAAGTTAGGATTAATTAAGTCATTGTATAATGATGTTTGTTCTGTAGTAGAGACGGGCGGATCAGCTGAAATGTCACGTGAATTCATGGCTTTATACTAATCATCCACCCGCCCGCACATAGAATTTTATCTGATATATATATCCGCACCCAACCTGCACCCAACGTCACTTTAATAATTCTAATTCTTTGTTTTAAGCATTATGATAGGTCAGCGTGGATTGTTCGTTATTAACAGTAGATTTAGTGAGCTAATCTGCGCATCTCTAATAGTATAATAATACACTAATCATAAACATGTTTGTCTTTAGACTGCTCGTAACTTCCAGTGGTCCTGACGAATGTAAGAACTTAAAATGCCTGTTTGACTTGGCTTGACTGGCCTTTTGATTTAGCACACACATGATATTTCATTGTTGAGGTATTAGTCTTGTTGTGAAATAAAAAAAATTCACATACAGTATATTGTTTCATATCAATAAAAAAGGCTTTAAAAATCACTATGGTAAATGGTTGAAGTAAATTTTCAACAGTAAAAGTTGTGGAAAAGAAGATCAGTTACAAATAATGCACCTCAAAAATGTGAACAGACAGAAAATTCCTGTGAGTCAAGATATTGGCAGTTTACTGTTTCAGATTCACTGATTTTATTTTACACTGTGGGAGTTTTGATTGGACATCAGCTTAAAGAAATAATTTACTCAAAAATGAATTTATGCAATCAGTTGCTCATCCTCATACTCCAAACATGATTGATTTTCATTATTTTGTCATTTGTGGAACATGATGGGATGTTCATGTCATTCTCAATGAAAGCGAATGGTTATACTTTGTTGACAAAAGAGCAGTATGAGCATTCTGCGAAAATTCTCCAGTCATGTTTCCGTAGACAGTAGTCTGCAGACTTTCTGCTTTTATTCTACGCAAAATAAAACAAGTAAGACTTTCTCCAGTGGAAAAAATATTATAGGAAATACTGTGAAAAATTCCTTGCTCTGGAAAACATCATTTGGGAAATATTTGAAAAAAGAAAAACATTCAAAACACGTCATTCTCATTGAAAGTGAATGGTTACACATTGTTAAAATCCCCCAAAATTTAATAAATTGAATGAAAAAAAGAGCAGCATGGATATTCTGCTAAAATTCTCCTTCTACTTTCCGCAGAAGAAAGTCAGTCATTCAGGTTACAGCGTGGAACAGCACGAGAGATTAATAATTGGCGAAATTTAAAGAACTATCTCTTTAATGAGGCAATTATGTTAGCTATCAAAGGTAGAGATGTGCTACTTGGCGGATCAGATTGAATCTTATCACCATCTGCGTTGTAATTGTGCCACAAACCATGAAAGGAAAATCCCACATGGAGACACAGAGCCATGTGTTTGAAAGGAAGATATCCGACACACGTTATTATCTGACTGCCAGCATTTTTGCAGTGGAAGCAGTAGAATCGTCTATAATGAGCTGCTGTCCTGTAGCATGAACTGTACGTCACTTCACATTCCTTATGCATCTTTATAAACTTTTCAACCTGTGCTTTTGTATTTTAGGGTGTTATTGGTGATCTGAGGGTGTCGAGAGACCCTGGAGCAGCTGAACGGCACTGTGAAGAAGAGGAGGATGACTTTGATGCGGTGAGACTTAAAGCATATAAGCTCTCTAATGAAAACACCTAAGAACCTAATGCTTTCGTTTAATTCGGCATATATGAACAATCGTTTCTGTTCACCAAAATAATGAACGTGAGATCATCTGAGCAAGCTAGACTATATATTATTGAATGTTAATCGTGTAGCAATATTTCAATACACTTTGAAATGTTGCTGTCAAATCAAGCTGAAATAAGAAGAAAATGTAACTATGACTACATTTACATGTGCATATAGAGTATAATGTGATTCTTTCCAATACGCAGACCAAGGGCTTAATCACAATATAACATTTGCATGTCAGGAGCAAAACTCTTAAGGTGTGGAAAAATGAGTAAAGGTAAAATATGTGCATTTTTTTATTCATTAGAACAGGGTGTTTTCAAACTGTGGGGCGCGAGACATTGAGGCGTGCACTCGAGTAAATTGTGATGACGATTTTTATGTGTTCACTAGAATATGGAATATGACTAACGTTAGCTCCACAGCTAACTATCAGGCACCTGTAGAGTTAATGCATTCCAGTAAAATATATGCAAATAAAATGGAGTGGGTGCTTTTTAAAATTAATGACGGGGAATAAATGAAAGTAAAACCGGTGATGCCCTTCTGAATCAAATTAGCAGGATGCCCATCTGGATCTTTCACTTTCTTTGAAGACACTACTGACCACATTTACATGAACATCCGTTATTTGCCTTAATAAGACAATAATATAATTAAGATGTTACGTGAAGTGCTTTTAATGTTGCGTCACCAGGCTATTCACGTTTCCTGCAGAGGCTCATGTAATTTTGGGTGTTTCTACTTAAATTGTTCGACTTTACTGCAGTTCATTTCAAGTTTCGCTTTCACTCATGAACATTTCATTCATGTCCCCGTGACAAACCGGGGTATTAGACGTGAATATAAAGTAAGGACTGGTGGGAGAGTGTTGTTTTAATTGAAAGCCGAATGGAAAGAAATTCGGCTTTGCGTGCGTGCGTGCGTGTATGTGCGGTCCTTTACTGACAGCCGTGTGTGTGGATCTTGTAACAAAATGCGGTGAAAAGTCCTACATGATGGTAATAGTTTGATTGCGCTGTTTACTTCAATAATGCCACTAATAATTTCTAGAACTGCTCGATCTTGCAGATTCGCACTCTACAACATCAGAAAGGTCCGACCCTTCCTATCTGAACATATAGCTCAACTCATTGTTCAAGCTCTTGTCCTCTCCAAACTGGACTATTGCAACTCTCTGCTAGCTGGGCTACCAGCTAGTTCTATCAAACCTCTTCAGCTGCTTCAGAACGCAGCAGCACGAGTGGTCTTTGATGAACCCAAAAGAGCACATGTCACTCCGCTACTCACCCGTTTGCACTGGCTGCCAGTTGCTGCTCGCATCAAATTCAAAGCTCTGTTTGCTTACAAAGTGACCTCTAGTTGTGCTCCTTCGTATCTGCTCTCACTTCTGCAGATATATGTGCCCTCCAGAAACTTGCGTTCTGTGAATGAACGTCGCCTCGTTGTTCTATCCCAAAGAGGGAAGAAATCACTTTCCCGAACTCTCGCATTCAATCTGCCCAGTTGGTGGAATGAACTCCCTAACTGCATCAGAACGGCAGAGTCACTTGCTGTCTTCAAGAAACGACTAAAAACGCAACTGTTTAGTCTCAACTTTCCTTCCTAATCTGCAACTGCCTCTCTGGCTATACCACTAACTGTGCTCTCTCTCTCTCTCTCTCTCTCTCTCTCTCTCTCTCTCTCTCTCTCTCTCTCTCTCTCTCTCTCTCTCTCTCTCTCTCTCTCTCTCTCTCTCTCTCTCTCTCTCTCTCTCTCTCTCTCTCTCTCCTCTCTCTCTCTCTCTCCTCTCTCTCTCTCTCTCTCTCTCTCTCTCTCTCTCTCTCTCTCTCTCTCTCTCCTCTCTCTCTCTCTCTCTCTCTCTCTCTCTCTCTCTCTCTCTCTCTCTCTCTCTCTCTCTCTCTCTCTCTCTCTCTCTCTCTCTCTCTCTCTCTCTCTCTCTCTCTCTCTCTCTCTCTCTCTCTCTCTCTCTCAAAAAAAAAAAAAACATTACTAATGCTTTGCTTCTTAGACTTTACACACCTGAAACTTGTCTATAGCACTTGCTCACTGCTGCTCTTATAGTTGTGTAAATTGCTTCCTTGTCCTTATTTGTAAGTCGCTTTGGATAAAAGCGTCTGCTAAATGTAATATATGCATGTTCCACATGTCTTAATTCCAATGGCTCAAACTTTGCATCTCAGCAGTTTTTTTCTAAACAGATGTACATAAATGTTTCACAGTACAGCTACTCATACTATTTTAAGTTTCTAAAATATATTGGATTAATCCAAAGAATGGCTAAAGGCAGTGAGATGAGAGGAACTCTAATTGTCCTCTTCATATCAGTTGGTAAGCTCTTAAAATAGCTTCAACAAAAGGAAAACTTGAAAGTGTGTATTCAGGTTTTGATGCTTACCCAGTTATTGTGTAGTCTTTTATAAATGAGACCAGTGTGCAAAATAGATCGCCTGCTGCAAGTGTTCAGATTTAGACTATTTTCCCCAGGTGGTTCTTTCCAAAATTTGCTGCGGCATCACTTTGCATTTATAGACTGTATATGCATTTGGAAGATGCATGTATTTAAAGCAACTCGCAGTGGATACATTTAATCGGTTCTTGGTTTCCTGGAAAATAAACTCATGTCCTTCCAATGTCCTACCACCTGAGCTAAATTTACATTCAACACAATCCCTACAGGAATAGTTTACTCCATGTTTTTTTATTTTGTTTTTCAACCCTGTATTATTTAATTCCTTTTCTTGAAAAATGATATGTAGACAGAATGTCTGAGGTCTTCTTCAGATGTCAAGTTTGTTTATTATTCTAACTTTCAAAAAGCATTACAAATTTGATTTGCGGTCTGTTCTTTATTCTAATTCTTCTGAAACTTGCAAACTTGTTTCTTTGTTTCTGAATGTAAGAACCAGCCTGGAGGATGTCAAACTTGGCACAAAGCATCAGAAGGTGCCATTTTTGACTTTCAAACAAGCCTAAAAGCCTAGAAAACTATTCAACATTATGCTAACAACTCCTTTTCAACTGGCTTGATCTGAATAATGACACCATTGTTTTCAGCAGAGCTGCTTGTTGTTAAACTGAACTTGTTTCATAACTGATGAACTTTGCAACTTTGACAGACTAAATTGAAACAACACTGAACAAAGGACCACTTACATGAAACTATTTCCATCCAAAACTGAAAACTTTTTATGCTTTTTGATTGTTCGTTTGCACAATAACATTTGGGTGGCTGAAAGTGCACTTTTTTAAAAAAAATGCCAACTTTTAAAAAGTTTAAAGTTTTAAAAATTTTTCATAATATACAGTATATTAAACATTGAAAATACATAAATACAGTCTGATATGGCTTCCTGTAAGCAAAGGTATAAAAGATTTTGGTGCTGTCCAGTTCTGAAATATTTCATCTTTGCATGCAAAAGGTAAATAACAAAAATATGCATTTTTTCAATATGTGTAATAGCTGCCTTTATTAAATAACTTTTTTTATGAAGTAGGCTAACTGTAACAATATTGATTATTTACTTGGCGTAAAAATCAAGCAAAAATTTACTTGATAAAAACAATATGGGATTTAGAATGATATGAGGGTGTGAGAACTGCTAAATAAACACCTGGAGTGTTTGTTAACCAATTGTTATCCGTCTGCATCTGAAAGTGCTTGGCATTCCTTTCCATTCATTTTCCAGAATGGAATGTGCCGCCTCCAGCAAGGTTTTCCACAGGATAATGCTTTAATGGCCATCAGTATGACATATGACGTACTACATGCCCTCCAGCAGTCCAGATAACAGTGTGAAGGAATGACCCTTCTTATTTACGGTTCCCATGGGTCATTCTGAATTTCTGGTTGTTTTGCTGTCAAAATATGCACACATTTATGCATCTTAGTTCATTTTCTTTTTTGATTTCAAGAACTTTTTTTTGACTGTAATTTATGTAAAGAGAACACTGAGAGAAACAAAGAGAGAAAATGTTTATCTCTTATTTTTAATTCAAGAGTTCACACTTAGATATTGCTTGATAATAATAGCAGGTTAATAATACTGTCCCGGGAGAGAACCCTGAGCTCAGAGATACAGTAATTGAGCCCAGGGCTCCCGCCTGGTCAATGAGCATGTAATTCTTGAGAGCTCCTCCTGGTAAAGGAGGAAAAGGAGCAAGATGGGGTGAATGGGGGGTTTCTTCAGAAAACGAAGATAAGGAAGTAGTTTTAGACAGGCTTATATAAAGTTTACCACATCATATTTGACACATGAATGACTCTAAATGATCAAAATTTAAGAAAACGGTTCAAATCTCTCCAACAGTAAGTAGGCTTTGGCTGAATCTGCATTTCTAACACTGCCACATTTAACAATGTGCCTTAACGATACATGACAGCAGCAAGTTGAGCAGCAAGCAATTTGTCTGTCAGCACGAGACGCGACGCAACACGGCAGAAACATTAAAATGCCAGCCATTTATAAGTGAAAAAATGTGCACTACCAATGAAATGGCAAGGTTTATAATCTAATCAATACATATTAAACCCCTTTAACATAATTAAAAGTACAAAGTCTAATTACTTATGTAGTTGGTTTGGCCATAGCTCTGACTTTTAAAACTGTTTGCTAGTTATTTTATTGCCAAATCGGAGGTAACGTAAAACTTTCTGATGCTGCTTTTAGTAGTTTGGCTATAAATGTCAAATGTTAAATGGTTTTCAAACTCAAAGTGTTAACATTCAACACTGAGTAAAGCACATATTCAGCCCCTGAGGTCATATCACTGTCATATTTATACTGTTGCTTAGCATGCGACATCGCAAATTGAAACCAAAATAGAAATGCATCACCTAAATGATTAGGACAAAACTCTCCTTTTAACATGGAAAAGATACCTTTTCTATTGTGCAGTGTGTGCTTAGGACACGGTTTAAAGTCGGTCACAAAAATAAGTGCTCATTCACACTGAATGCATCTTTGCATCTAAAAACCTCAGAGGCAACGGTTTAAAAAAAGGTGCAGCATAAAGCACAAGTGTATCCTCTGAGTTCCTCTGTCCACTGCTGTGAGACTGACAGTGATAAGCTGCGCTGCTTGTGAAAGTTGAAGTTCTTTCAACTTGACACCATGTCTAAAAAACGCTCACATGGAAGGCACATCAAAAATGTGTGACATGAGCATAATGGACAAACACATCTGTCAAGCGCATGTTTATAGTGAAAAACAATAGAAAAAGTAGCGCATTGGAAAGGACCACCCTTTGAAGAGGTGCTATGCCTTGTTACAACAGGTATCGCACACCGGATGAGCACATTCTATACTCTAATATAATTTTATTTAATATAAACAATGCAGATGGTGTGAAAGGAATATGAGCATTTTCCTGGCTGCCCCAAATTTTTTTTACGAAATCTGTGGCTCTGTTAAATTTTGCAACATTGAGTTAAATCCAGTGCTTACAGAATCACTGAATTCTGGAGGGACTACGGAACACAATTGCTGCTCATTTTTTATTTATTATTTTTCATTATACAGTAGATCAAGAAAATTAAGCTTGTTTGTCAATGAAAGTCATGAAACTGTCAGGAAATTTGTTAGGTTTAAGTGGGAGTCCTGCTCATTGTTTTCATTTTTCCTCAGAATCAGGCATCAGGTGATTATGGAGCAAGTGGAGATGGAGAGCAGCCGTCACCAGTCCAGGTATTACCGTGATTTTGCTTGTTTATGTTTTCATCTGTTTGCAACACAAATCTGAGCTTGCATTTGTAAACTTGCTGGGATCCATTTCATTGAAAACGTCTAATGAAAATCCTGAAGTTTCAGGCCATTTCCAGACCAGCGTCTGTGAATTGGGAGTCTGTCACACTGTACACTTGTTCGTCTTGTGAGGGAAAGTCCCGGATGATTGCTATCATCTCCAGACCGATCCCAGATGTTAAAGCCCATCTTCCCATGCCTTGTGTTACTAATCCAGAAATAGGCCATGTGGAAATTGAAATGAACCCTTGCTACTGATGTGTGAGGCCCTTGTCTGAGCATGCCAGAGCTAATTACAATGGAAAGAAACCAGGTGGCTGTAAGGTGTGGACTGCTCTGACTGATTTATTCAGCAGTTCTGAAGCAATTTTGAGGATTTTTAGACCACTTTAAAAAAAAGAATTCATTTTTAACTCATTTCAATTTATTGTACTTTTGATGGCAGCCATGTCTTTCCTTTTACTTTCAAGTATTTATTGCTAAAATGTTAGTTTGAACATCTTTAACACTAGAGCTAGCAGAATTCTATAACTTCTAGAATGATCATAGGAGTAATTCTGACGGCTCCTAATGCTCCAGATGTCTTTTTATCAAGTCATATTTACTTTTATAGCTGTATTTAACTGTATCTTTTTTGTAATTTTTAATTTGGATTTTTTTTTTAATAAAAGCAAGTCTTACTATATAATAATTTAGTAAATCTATCACAAATATACATTTCAATTCACAGTATAAAAACCTTTATAATAGTTAATCTTGAAATAATGCAGTATGCTGCATGCAAATTAACCATCCGAGGTACAATCCGAGGTATCCATTGGCCATCCGAGGTACAAATACTCAGAACTCTTCTGTGTTTTGTAGTTTTAATAAAATAATAATGTTAAAATATTTTACACATTTAAAGGGATAGCTTACCCAAAAATGAAAACTACTTTATCATTTATTCTCCTTCATGCACTCAAAACATTATGAGTGCAACTCTTAAAATCAGTTGAAACAACACGATTCTGGGGTTTTTCTTGGACAATTTAATTGTTCAGTCCACTTTAATTTGTAAAAATGATTGAATTAACTTATTTATGTTGCGACAACATGAAGTAATTGAGTGGTACCCAGCATTTTTTTACAGTGTGTGGTTTTAAACCTTATAGAGAAAAAAATAACAATATGGAAGTCAATAGTTGTGTCTCATTTCAGAGGCTGCGTAGACTTCGAAGGTGAGTTCTTCAAAGTCCATACAAACCGAACCGAGCATTTTGAAATGAGAAAACCTAGCCTACAGAGGACAGATCTCAGCCGATTCGAATGTTATCACTCAATTGAATGGGCGATATCATTGGTTATCAGCTGATAGATATGGGCCAGTAATGGCCTTTGTGCCTACTGGTAGGCTCACAAGGCTGTTATCATGCATCCACATGCTTAATCAGCTATAGATCACATACGGTTGCGGCTGGAAGTTAACAAGAATTATTTATATTATTTATAAAACTTCCCATGAATTGTATTTTATTAACATCTACCCCAACCCTAAACCCAACCCTCACAGTAATGTAAAAACGGATCTGGATCTAGAGTCTTCTCTATTAGTATAGCTGATTAACCCTGTGGATGGATGATTACAGCCTTCTGAGCCTATCAGTATGTGCAGAAGACCCCTACTGGCCCATATCTATCAGCTGATAACGCCCATTTAATCGAGTGATAACATTCGAAGCGGGTGCAGATCTCCTCACCTAGCAACCATAACAGCTGCCGTTAATAAGCGGTAATAAGTTTTGGAATGACTTTTTTTTTTTAAGTGATTTTAAAACTTATTTTAAGCGATCCGAAAGCAAAGCAAAGTTTACAGAAGCTGAAAATATAATTCCTTTGATCTATACATCTACACATAAAAATGTAAACCGTCTATAAAATCACTCTTTAGTAAGGCATGTCATACTGTCTTTGTTTTTTAACATGTTTTTAGATTTCCAAGTAAAACCCAATTTATACATTTAATTTAGAGTTTACATTTAAAAACGTCCCGCCATTATCAGCGCACAATGAATCTTGGGACGTTTAAGGCTGCAAAGGATCCACCGGTTGTGTCCTTCATTACCTGGGAAACGAAAGATGCATTTTGAGGCTGCATTTGAAGGAGCCTTCGAATTTTTTTGAAATGAGACAGTCTTGGGTCATGGGTACCAGCTACCAGCATTTTCAAAATATTTTAATTCATGTTCAATAGAAGAAAGAATCAAAAAAGGTTTTGAACAAGTTAAGGGGGAGGAAACACTCAAAAAAAAAAAGATGTTTACTGTTTGCTCAATTTACTTATTTAAAATGAGCTGAAACAACACAATTCTTGAGGGATTTTTGCAAGAACTTAATTGTTTTATGTTCAATCCACTTAAATTTTGTGAAAACTAGCAAATTAACGTAATTCCTTCATGATGTCCCAACACAAATCTATTGTGTGGAACCCAGCATTCTTTACAGTGAATGATGTTTTTTGTGATCTATCCCTTTAAGAATAATCAGGGTACTACAGCTAAGTTAAACCATTGCTAAATTTCAAAACGACTGCCTTGGTAGTTCTAGTGTTAAACAGCCACTGCCAAACATGCAGGTATTAATTTAATTCTAGCCTTGTAATTTTGAATTACATGGCTTTTGTTTGCTTTTAGGGTACACAGCACGTTTTAACACGCTGTGACAGAAAGAGAGACGGCATTTTCCAAAGTGCTGTAAAGTAAACTTCCCTTTGTCTTAGCGTGGAATCCATTTTGATGGATGCCACATTCCCGCAGGCACATTTTCCACGCTTGTTTCTCAGTCAGTCCCGCTCTGCTTGGAAGCTGGAAAGGGCATCTAAGGAAAGGGTACCGGTGGGCTTTGCTTTCTGTGTTGCATGACTATCTCATGTGTAGGGCTCTTTGTGTAATCCAGTTTGATGAGATTATTATATCTAGAGGGAGAGAAGTGGTCTTGTGACAGTGGTAAACACCACATTTTACTTCATTACTTTTTTTTCTGTGCAAAAGGAATTTGAATGTAAAAATGTCTCTAGTGCTTAAGTCGTATTAGTTTCTGTTTCTATCCTAAGGAATAAAAAGGGTCTAAACGTCCTAGGTGAAAAGGGGAATTCAGTTCAAGTCATGCATTTGGTAGGTTCTTCTATTCAAACCAGCATCTTAGAGAAACATATTATTAATTATTTTAATGAAACATTCGCAAAACATATTATGCTGTGTTTATATGTAAGTGAAGAATAAGTATTTGAAATGAATTTTATTATATGTTATATACAAATATTACCAATGTAAGTTCAAAAAAGTACTTAATTACAATAACTAGGGCCAGGCAGAATCTGCGGACATTTTTTTGATATTTCTGCTGAGATCTTTACTAAAAACTTCATTTATAAAATAAAAAACAATACATTTTTAACTTAATATTTAATGTTTAAAATTCAAATCCAATGAGATCCACTTAAAGCAAGTCTTTAATATAATATATCAACTAAAAGACAGAAAATGTTACTTTACAAACTGTATTGTAAATAAATCATATGAATATTTTCATATTAGTCAATAATATTACCACAAACATTTACACACATTTACTAAAGTAAATAAATAGACTCAATGATGGGTTAAAAATCTGCAGAAATTTGTGGGTTTCTGTGTGTGTAGATTCTGTGTGGGCCTACTGATGACTAACTATATAATCAAAATTGTTTTATAAACAATATATATTAAGAGATGTTTCAGCAGCTTAATTGGAGTTCACCTGTGGTAAATTCAGTTGATTGGACATGATTTGAAAAGGCATACACCTGTCTAAGGTCACATGGTTGACAGTGCATGTCAAAGCACAAACCAAGCATGAAGACAAAGGAATTGTCTTTAGACCTCCGAGACAGGATTGTCTCGAAGTACAAGGCTGGGGAAGATTCCAGAAAATTACTGCTGCTCTGAAAGTTCCAATGAGCACAGTGGCCTCCATCATCCGCAAGTGGAAGATGTTTGGAACCACCAGGACTCTTCTTAGAGCTGGCCGGCCATCTAAGCTGAGTGATCGGGAGAGAAAGGCCTTAGACAGGGAGATGATCAATAACTCTATGGTCACTCTGTCTGAGCTCCAGCGTTCTTCTGTGGGAAGTGGAGAACATTACAGAAGGACAACCATCTGTGCAGCCATCCACCAATCAAGCCTGTATGGTAAAGTGACCAGACCGAAGCCACTCCTTAGTAAAGAGCACATAGCAGCCCACCTGGAATTTGCCAAAAGGCATTCGAAGGACTCTCAGACCATAAGAAACAAAATTCTCTGGTCTGATGAGACTAAAATTGAACTCTTTGGAGTGAATACCAGACGTTACGTTTGGAGAAAACCAAGTGCCGCTCATCACCAGGCTAGTGCCATCTGTACAGTGAAGCATGGTGGTGGCAGCATCATGCTGTGGGGATGTTTTTCAGCAGCAGGAATTGAAAGACTAGTCAGGATAGAGGGAAATATGAATGCAGCAATGTACAGAGACATCCTCAATGAAAACCTGCTTCAGAGTGCTCTTGACCTCAGACTGGGGCGACGGTTCATCTTCCAGCAGGACAATGACCCAAAGCACACCACCAAAATATCAATGGAGTGGCTTTACAACAATTCGGTGAATGTCCTTGAGTGGCCCAGCCAGAGCTCAGACCTAAATACTATTGAACATCTCTAGAGAGATCTGAAAATGGCTGTAAACCGTCGCTTCCCATCCAACCTGATAGAGCTTGAGAGGTACTGCAAAAAGGGATGGGCAAAAAAAGTGTGCCAAGCTTGTGGCATCATATTAAAAAAGACTTGAGGTTGTAATTGCTGCCAAAGGTGCATCAACAAAGTATTGAGCAAAGGCTGTAATTACTTTTGTACATGTGTTTTTTCAGGTTTTTCTTTTTTTATAAATTTGCAACAATTTCAAAAAATCTTTTTAACATTGTCATTATGGGGTATTGTGTGTAGAATTTTGAGGAAATAAATGAATTTAATCCATTTTGGAATAAAGCTATAACAAAAAAATCTGGAAAAAGTGAAGCACTATGAATACTTTCCGGATGCACTGTTTATTTCAATTAAGTTTGAATTTAAATGTTAAAAAATAAGTTTTAAATAGCATCTTTAAAAAATTCTCTGCTCTTTTTTTTAACATGCATACGGAAAAAGCCTCTAAATTCCAAATTATAATTCCAAATGGCTCTCCTGGAAGAACTTGATGCACAAACCATCACGGCTGCAAAAAATGGTCTCTTTTCGTAATGCACGAGGAAATATCCGTCCGTGCTTCTGATCTCGTCCATATCCTGGAGTCTCCATCATAACTCAGTGTAATGTGTTGAAGGTCAGAGACTCCTTCATCTCCGCAGCAGTGACTGTGATGGCAGATGTTTAGCTGCATTTTCTAGTCCTGACCTCTATCTTTAGAGCCCTGCACCCGTGGCCTGGATTCCCCAAGACGATTGCTCTCTCTCCGTCTGAAAATACACGCAGTCAGCATCCTCTCAAAAAACTGGGCGTCCTCTTGCCAAAGTCTCGTTTTTTTCAATCCTGGTGTGAAATCTGAGGATCAGGGTGTTCTAGAAGCTGATGCCTGGTATTTCAGCAGCGTGTGCTTTATAAAGTGCGAGGTCAGGCGCTCTTTGTGGCAGCTTTGCTTTAAGAAGTGTTGCTAACTGGAAGCTATACCATATGTCTGAATTGCTCTGAAGGACTGGTGTGGGATTGTACGCTGCAAGAATTTGTAGATATTTTGACTAGAAACAAGACAAAAACTCTAAGTAAGACAAGCATATTTTGTTTGGTTCTCATATTAATCATATCTTATGGCATCTTGTCATAGAGGACAGTCATCTAGGCATAGAGGACACAAATTGTGGTCACTTCATTTTGATGGTTTGTTTGTTGAATTTAACTTACATGAGAACTAATTCTCATTAGATTATAAGTAGACTGTTAAATTGGGGTTGGGGTTAGGGTTTGGAGTTAGTGTAAGTTGACATGTACTTGCAAAGTTACTTATATTCAGTTAAATGTCTGTTGAAGGAGCAGTATTAACAGATATTAAGCAGACAGTCTACTAATACTCAAATAGACCCTCAAAATAAAGTGTTACCCTAATTGTTTGTACAAATGAAATGAAATGAAATCATGTAATGGATTAGTGGTGGGTTTTAGTTTTTTGAAATAACAATGAAATCAAAATATTTTTTTTGTGCTGTTTACTCTTTGACTTTTAGTTCAAGATTTATGTTATAAACTCTAGAGCAGGGGTGACCAACCCTGTTTCTGGAGATCGACCTTCCTGCAGATTTCAGTTGCAACCCATATCAAACACACCTGCCTGTAATTATCAAGTGCTGTTCAGGTCCCAATTAATTGGTTCAGGTGTGTTTGATTAGGGTTGGAGCTGAACTTTGCAGGAAAGTCGATCTCCAGGAACAGGGTTGAGCACCACTGCTCTAGAGTATCCCAACTGTGGAAGAAAATTATTTTAAATATCTTAAAACAAGATAAATGCTTGGGCCAACTTTTGAATTGTTTTGGGAGACATCAATGCCTTTATTGAGCTAAAATATATTAAACTGATCAAAAGTGACAGTAAATATATCTACTTTGTAACAAAATACAGTTATAAATGCAGTTCATATCAACTGTATATTAATCAGAGAATCAAAAAATAAATATTACACAATAAATATGTGAAAAATAAATACTTACAGTCTATGTAATTATGTTGAGCTTCAGAACTGTTTTCTAACAGGTGAAATTGAAGACTAAAGTAATGATGCTAAAATTCAGCATTGCTATCACAGAAAAAAGTACTTAAATATTATAAAATATATGAATATATTCATTCATTCATTTTCTTTTGGGATTAGTCCCTTTATTAATCTGGGGTCGCCACAACGGATTGTTTAACACAGCGGATGCGCATTCTATTGCAACCCATCACTGGAAAACACCTACACACTCTCATTCGCACACATACACTACGGACCATTTAACCTTCCCAATTCACCTACTGCATGTCTTTGGACATTGGGGAAACCGGAGCACCCAGAGGAAACCTACTCGACCACGGGGAGAACATGCAAACTCCACACAGAAATGTCAACTGACCCAGCCAAGGCTTGAACCAGCGACCGTCTTGCCTGTTAGCCGATCATGCTACCCACGGCACCACCGTGACACCCTCACAATAAATAAATGAAAAATAAATAATGATAGTCATACAGTAAGTGACAATTAGTCTCCGTCTTAAATGATATATTTGAACCATTCAAATTCTTGATTCATATGAAAGCAAACCAATTGACTTTTATGAAAGCATCACTGAATCAATGACTTGACTTCCTGCCCAAAACAATGTTGTTTTTCTCTGAGATGCACAAATGTTCTGCTTTGTTTGTTGAACAAATATTGTGCCTAAAATTTAACTTGCTATTACATTTTTTTTGGTCAGACTGCTGGGATATTTTTGACTTAACTTAAATGCTTTGGTCAATCCAACTGCGTTCTCATCCTGCATCATATGCTTTTCGATTGCCAAGATTTTTTTCTGTTCCATTTGAGAAAGTTACAAAGGCTCCCAGTTACATTAGGCCACATAAATGTGTCTTTCGTAAAGTAAACGGATAAAATTCCGTGCTTCAAATCCTGCAATATATGCAAAATTAATCAGGTGACGTCAACTGATGCGTAAGATACACCACCCTTTATTTCATTATTATTCTTTACAGAAACTATGTAAGCTATATATCTTCCTCAACATACACATGATTTTATATGTTGGTTACATTAGAAGTGTTTTTTTAAAAGTCTTATGTACAACTTTGATGGGGCAGCACGGTGGCGCAGTGGGTAGTGCTCTCGCCTTACAGCAAGAAGGTCGCTGGTTCGAGCCTCTCCTGGGTCAGTTGACATTTCTGTGTGGAGTTTGCATGTTCTTCCCATGTTCACGTGGGTTTCCACCAGTTTCCACACGGGTTTCCACCGGGTGCTCCGGTTTCCCCCACAGTCCAAACACATGTGCCATAGGTGAATTGGGTAAGCTAAATTGCTGTAGTGTATGTGTGTGAATGGAATTGCATAGGTGTTTCCCAGTGGTGGGTTGGAGCTGCTTAAAACATATGCTGGATATAACAACTTTGATAAAGGCTGGTGATTCACTTCAAATGTTGACTACTGTACTTCACTCGTGTTCCAGTCCAAACATTACAAGAGTACCAAGTGGGCTTCGCAATACTGATGCATGCATGTTATTTTATACCTGTATTTCAGTTTAAACATTGATTATTTTCTCTTATATTTTTAATACTTACTTATATTTCATTTTTATTCTTGTAAAGCACTTTGGGTCAACTATGGTTGTGTAAAATTGTGCAAATTAAGTTAGCCTTGCCTGCCTTGCCTTACTGCGATTATAGGCTAAAAGAAACATCTATTTGTCATACAGATACGTGCAAGACATCATTCAAAAGGTTTTACATTAATTTGTGTATAATCTTCTCTCTCAAAAACAAAACGCATGGGCTGTGTAAATGAACAAAAGACTGTGTTTTTCTATTATTATTCAATCTACCATATACTGACAGTCGGATGTTGTTAATTGTGATATATTAATAATGTGTATGTATTTTCAGCCGACGCCTCCGTCGTCTCGGCCGATCCAGCAGCCGCCGGTGACCAGCAGGCAGCCTATAGAGAAACAGCAGACAGGTAAGCTTTTCTGTTCTCTGTCAGGTCTGAACTGGAAAATATCAGCCTGTCTGACAGCACAGCTCATCAGCCGGATTTATTGCTCTGTTGAACACTTAAGTGGCTGTTTTTCTGCTTGTAAACTTGAAGTAATGCATTTTTCTCCTTCTGCTTTCACATTTTTAAATGTTGAAATTGTTCATGAAGGAAAACATTTGGGGGGCAACCATTCATTGACCTGCTGAAAGGGGTAGTTCACCAAAAATGAAACTGCTGTCATCTTTTATTCATCATTCATGTGTTTCTTTCTTCTGTTGAACACAAAGGAAGATGTTTTAAAAAATGTTGGAAACCTCTAACCATTGACTTCCATAGTAATTGTTTTTCCTGCTATCAGGAATGCTTTCAGTTGATGTAAGAATCTTATATAGGTTTGGAATCGCTTTAGGGAGTATAAATATTGAGTAAATGTTCATTTTTGGGTGAACTATCCCTTTAATCTGAAATGTTTTTAGCATTACTGGTTGACCACATTCTCCAACTTGTTGGTTAGCTGCTGTTAAACTGACAGAGATTTGACCGTATATTTTCAGTCAAGAATGTTTGATTTAATAATGCTAATATTAATCGTGAATTGAAAGTTCAGATTAAAAGATTTCCTTCAGGTGTGATAGAATAGACTGACTTTATAGATTTGAGTGATTTTAATGGCTATTGTGGTATTTGGTTCCCTCTACTGGTGGAAAAAATATTCAAAGGCATTTTACATTCACTTGTATAAACGTTTTTAAGTTGGTTATTTAGGCTCTGTAATGGATAAATTATGGCTAGTATTTATTTTTCATGCGCATTATTGTTGTGTGTAAGTGAAGTTTTGCATGCTTACAGTATCTATCCTACAATTATGTTATTGTTATTATGTTATGAAACTTGTCTATAGCACTTGTTCACTGCTGCTCTTATAGTTGTGTAAATTGCTTCCTTGTCCTCATTTGTAAGTCGCTTTGGATAAAAGTGTCTGCTAAATGACTAAATGTAAATGTAAATGTTATTGTTATGTTAATAGTTATTTATAATTATGAAAAGTTTTTCAAATAGTTTTATTTTATTTTGAATTATGTGAACAAAAAATATGACGTATATGTGCATACAAAAAATACATGTAATAACCAAAATACAGGAATACAGGTTGTTAAATACTAATTATTATAATAATAATGCTAACAACAACAATAATAGTGAAAAAATAAAGGAAAAACTAAAGAATGAAGACATTCTAAAACAAATTATATATAGATATATACACATTAAAAAAAATTCACACCAAAAAGAGCAATAAATCATATATATACTGAAGGTTAAGTAAGGGTAATATTACGCCAGCTCAAAATAAATAATTAAAAGAATAGTAATAGACAAATAAATTAAGATATTTGAAACCGTGCTGAAAGAGGTTTATGACAATGCAGAAAAGTTAGTTGAAACTCAAACAGGGAACTTTAAACAATTACAATGAAAAAGAGAAAGAGAAAAAATATATATGTATTACAGTTTTTCGCAATGGCTTTAGTGCATTACTCACAACTCTATTTACATTTGCACAACAGTTAATGCATTTCTCAAAACCATTAGTCATTTGTTCACATCAGAGTAGCAGTTTCTCATTTCTTCCAACAAATTGCGAATGCTTTTGGACATGCATCAATTGCTTTCATACAACTCTCTGCTGTTTCATAACATTATCATTTGCTTATGTCATGTCAGTCAAAAGTAACTAAACTTGTGAATGCTAAATAGTCAGTCCATATAAAACTAAGAGTCCTCATTTCATTACTTGAGTCATTACATACAAAAATGTTGAACGAGTTGTCAAAATCTGTCAAGGAAATTTTATAAAAATCTTTAAATATTTTTCTCCTGAAAATGTCTTTTAAATTGAACAATTTGATGAATGATTTACAGACCTACAGTATGTATGTTGTAGGTTCAGTTCCAAAATGTCCTGTAATATTGTTTACAGTTGTGCGCAGCTCTACCCAAAGGGAGTTTATGTTTGTTGTAAATAAGGGTGTATTTATTCTTTTGCACAATGCTGTGAATATATTAGAATTGTAAAGAGCATATGCAGTCAAAATGTGAAACGTGTCACTAAAATCTGACTTTTTTGCATTGGAAAAAATGTGCAAACTGTAAACTGTCATAATGAAAACAGGACAAAGCCATTTGATTATCTTGTTCATAAACAATAGAGTCAGGACTTTTCATCTTGATGACACTGACACTTTCATTGACATCAATACTTCCTCTTGAGGAATGAGCTATCCATTTTGAGCAAGTAACATGCTTTTGCAGGTTATCAACTAGGTTTTGCAGTTTGTACTAATTGTTTTGAGAAATGCATGAACTGTTGTGCAAATGTAAATAGTGTTGTGAGAAATGCACCAAAGCCACTGAGAAAAACTGTAAAATAATTAATAATAATAGGAGGGGTGGGCTGGAATAAAGAGTTTTTTTTTATGTCTCCTTGGTTAAAATGTATAATTATGAAATAAAGATGTTATTTTGAGATATATAGTTACAATTTTGGATTAGATTTGGGTTTAATAATAGTGGGTCTTCATAATTGTACATGTTTTTTTGAGATATGAAGTCACAATTAAGAGATTAAATAAGTACATAATCATAAATAAATAAGTAAATAATCACAAATGATGTTAAAGTATCCCAAATTATAAAATAAATATTATTATAAAATTAAAAGATAGATAGATAGATAGATAGAATGATAGATAGATAGATAGATAGATAGATAGATAGATAGATAGATAGATAGATAGATAGATAGATAGATAGATAGATAGATAGATAGATAGATAGATATCCCTTTCTGCTATTTTAAAATATTTTTCTCAAGTGTGATCTTTCCTCAAAACAAGCTGAATTGGTCAATCTGAATGAAAATTAGGCTCAGTTGACTCCTCTCAGCAAACTTCTGGCTCCTACGGAGATTCTCGAAAAGAATCTGGTTCATATGTGGATTCCCGAAAAACATCAGCCTCTTATGGTGATTCCCGGCACACATCTGGCTCATATGGTGATTCCCTGCAAACCTCTGGCTCACACGGAGGCTCTCGGCAGTCAGCGGGCTCGTATGGTGGCTCACAGCAAACTTCAGGCTCATATGGAGGTTCTCTTGACTCGATCGATGTTATTGATGACTCAAACTCTCTTAGAACTTCGAGCTCGGCTGATGATGGCATCCGGTATTCAGGTGGGTCACTGGTGAGGAGCTGAAAATCTCCCTAATGGACGTGGAATTTTGGATAGAAATTCTCAGCAGAATTTCTACACAACGCTTTGCATGAAATGCTGGTAGAATGCTGCGGATGTGTAGTGATGTCAGAGACGGTGTGCAGCAGACTGGGAGCAAACATTAGAGCCGCTGCATATGTATGCTGTTTATCACACATATATATGTTTGTCATTTATTGCTTGTATTGTTGTTGTTTTTAAAACAGACTGTGCATAGAAGCTTGTGCTGGTAGGCATATTCTGTCATGAATATGCAGAGTTTGGCCTGTCTTCTTTGAATATTGTCATGCTATTTATTTATTTAAGCAGAGAACTAAAATATTATTTTAGTGTGAGGTGATTTATTTCAGTTATTCAATTCAAACAGTGAAACATATACATTATCATTTATGTTCACTACCTGACAAAAGTCTTGTTGCCCATCCAAGTTTTAGGAACAATAAAATAATAACTTGACTTCTAGTTGAACATTTGGCATCAGAAGTGGCTAATATAAAAGACAAAGGCCTCTAGATTACGCTTATTTTACCAAAATAAAATATAATCATGCCTTGATTTTTAATTATTTAATTAGGGCAGTAAGGTCTGACTTTGCTTAGACATAAGTATTGTTACTTAACAGAAATGATGTCCAGTATAGAATATAAAGTCATGGTGCAGTGGAAAAAGAATTGTATATGACTCCCATGAGCTTGGAGGACGGCATCCATATATCTCTGCAATGACTCAAATAACTTATTAATAAAGTCATCTGGAATGGCAAAGAAAACGTTCTTGCATTAAGATTATTTGGATTCATCTTTAATGTCTCCTTTTTCATCTTACCCCAGACATGCTCAATAGTGTTCATATCTGGTGACTGGACTGGCCAATCCTTGGAGCACCTTTACCTTCTTTGCTTTCAGGAACTTTGCAGTTCAACAGATGATTCGTCAGAAAAATCTACCTTCTGCCACTTTTCCAAATTTTAAATTAAAATAATAAAATAATAAATTATTATTTATTGCTCTTACAACTAGGATTGACGACAAGACTTTTGTCAGGTATTGTAGATTTATTACACAGACTGATTGATTTCATTTTGATTCATTCAGTTATTGTAATTTTGAAGGTTATGGCTTAAAGCTAATGACAGGACAAAATTCAGAATCTCAGAAAAATATGAAATATTAAATAAATCATGCTGAGTGCTGTACATGTTCATACTTTTTAGTAGTTCAACATTTTGGTGTTAAGAAATCCTTAATATTACAATTTTTGAGATACATAATTCCAAAAAATTATCTGTATGCCATAATCATCAAAATTAAAATAAATAAATGAAAAATATCATCTGTGGAATGAATCTATATAATAGAATTACTGAAATATATGTTACAATGATATTCTAATTTATTGAGATGCACCTGTATAGTATTGTAAAAATGTAAATACCATTTGTTTTGCTTTTAAATAATCGACACAAAACTGACACAAAATTCTTAATGTTCTTTAAATATGCTTTATTTTCTTTATGAAAAATATCTTTTGTTTTAGTTTGGTGTAAAATATGAGCCAGATGTGTTTTAAATATATAAATCATGTTTAATTTTTATATGATCTGCCGATTTCACGTCCACGTCCTATTTCTTGTTCCCAGGTGCAAGAGGAGAGAAGGGTGACAGAGGAGAGAAGGGTGCTAAAGGTGACAGGGGTCTTGCAGGGCCAAAGGGTGATGTGGGGTCTGGATCAGTGTCTGGTGGAGGATCAAAAGGAGAGAAGGTGCGTTGAGCTCTGCCAATCTCACTAATCTTTCTGAAAATCTTCAGCGTAAACTAGTAAGAAAGGACAGCCTGTCCATTATATTACATTGAATTTTAAAGGGATAGTCCACCCAAAAAAGAATAATGGGCTGTTCATTTACTCACCCTCAGGCCATGATCGATGTAAGTTATTTTTTCTTTAGTAGAACATTGAGTGATGCTTTTTGGCAAAATGTGCTAGTTTTATTAAATTATTGGCTCATTCCAACTCACTTGTACATTTTCATATGGTGTGCTCAATAGCAGTCTGCATTTCATATTCATGCATACGAATTCATTTAAATTAGATTAGATTTTAACTGTCTGTCTGTCTGTCTATCTGTCTATCTGTCTGTCTATCTATCTATCTATCTATCTATCTATCTATCTATCTATCTATCTATCTATCTATCTATCTATCTATCTATCTATCTATCTATCTGCCTGCCTGCCTGCCTGCCTGCCTGCCTGCTTACCTGTCCGTCCGTCGATCTATCTTTCTATCTATCATTCTATCTTTCATTCTATCTATCTGTCTCTGTCTGTCTGAAAAAAAAATACAGGCTGTGCTAATAAGAAACAAATAAATATTTCTGTTTTGTCTATGAAATTGTTGTTTAGTCACAATAGTAGAAACAGGGCTCTTCTTGAAGTCAGATTATCACATTGAAGTTTTACAACACGTCCTTCAAAATCCCCAGTAATGTGTGAAGTCAGTGATGGGGAGTTGAATGTTCAGCCATCTGTTATATTGGTGCGAGCGGCAGACAGGTCAATCATTTTTTGTCTGTGTGTTTTCACAGGGCGTCCCAGGAGAGAAAGGAATGAAGGTTTGTTGTGATTCTTCTAAACCTAGACATAACTGTGACAGTGCAACATATACTGCACATGTTAAGAGTGGATTAAAACACTGTTCATGGCAAAAGTTACATTTGTCATTCATTTTGTCACTTGTCAGCATTTTTTGGCAAAATACAAAATTACATAATGGGCAATTCTACCTCATTACAATTATACCCACAATTAGACCTTAACATATATACTCTGTGTGTGTGTGTGTTTACTTGTTTATGTGTTTTACAAGGACACAGAATTACCTAAAGACATGGGCTTGTCCTTGTTATACTCTATTAAGGTTGTTAATATGTGTGTGTGGTTTACGAGGACTCTCCATAGGCATAATGTATTTTATACTGTGAAAACCAGTAAACCCAAATCTGTGGAAAATTATGAACATCAGAAATATGGTTGAGTATGATTTTTAAGTGTTTTGAATTACAGGGACACAAAGTCAAGCAGTCAGACATATGTACTTTACTTTTAATTTTATCTACTCAAAGAAAACACTCTTTTTGAATGTATCAAACAAAACTAAAGTACATGCACAGAACAACATGACCATTTATAGCAAATAAACTAATATAAATATTATCCCGCTTGCTTTTGAGTGTTGTTGAGAGAGTTCGTGAACGCCTATGATTGATCACGCGTTCAACAGAAAAGGTTTCGATTGGCTTTAACAGTCAGCGCGGCTTTGGCGCTGTTCAGCAAACATAGGCACTGATGTTAAATGGACGCAGCGATCAGCTGATCCATTATAGATGGCGACGCGGTGGACACGCAGACACGCTTGTGTCTGGATCCACAAGTAACATTATTGTTGTAACAGCCGAGAGAGCAGATAAAACGTTACCTCACGAAAGGGAGTTTACAGCTTTCATTTTCTCCTTGCTGGGTTCTGATGTACTTCCTTGTCAGTGAAAGACTGTCTAGTAAACTCACAAGCAGTAAATTGTGCTCAGTTTCCACAGTACCAAATTGTTCGCGTCTCCATTGAAGTGCTTCAAAGAAACAATAAATTTTGACACCCCTAATATATATATATATATATATATATATATATATATATATATATATATATATATATATATATATATATATATATATATATAATATATAATATAATAATATATAATATATAATATAATAATATAATAATAATATCTATACAGTGTTTCCTCTAGGATTTTTTTCCAGCTGTGGCGGTAGACTGTTACACAGCTCTACCAACTACCTGTGGCATTATTTCATTGACAAATGTCCTGAGCGCAGTATTACAAGTCAAGATCGCATTCATGTAATACAAGCATGTGAATCTCTGTGCTCGAGTGCCAATTTCCTCTGTTCGTGCACAAAACTTCTTGCGCGCCCTCAAATACACACTGCTCAAATGCAGATTTTCTTGTGCACTCTCAAATAAATGCTGCTGAAGTGTGATTTAGTGTGTTTATGTAACGAGTATGTCTTCAACATTTATTAGATTTGCTAGGAATATTTATGAATGTATCCAATAGACCTACAGAGCAGCATTAATGCATCCTGAAGTAAAGTGAAACAGTTATAAACTCCAGCAAGATAAAGTCATTGTATGCAGAACCACAGACCTTTATCTATAAATAAAATATAATTATGGAAACTGTGTTTAGCATAACTGAAACCGACATCGTGTTTGCTGGCCTCACGCATCATGCACCTGTCAGTCAGTCAGTATGTCACCTTAAAGGGTTAAACAAATAACGCACAGCTCGACTACGGTAACAGAAACATTTGCGCTGTTATAAAACGTATATTTTAATACGTTTTGGTGCAATTATAACCCGCTATTTAAAAAAACGACTGAATATTTTGAATCAGAAGCTGTTATGTATCCGTGGCAGGATGAATTTTGGTGTGAATGAAGAAGAATGAATGTAGCGGAAACCATGCTATAATAATAGTATACTATTAATAATAGCTAGATACTATGTAAGTGAATACACTTGCAAAATAATATGTTCTGTGCATTATATATACACGTATACATGCATATTCCACATATTGATCTATTTCAAGTAGAATTCATCAGCTAGAATTTTTTATAGACATACAATATGTATATATAAATATTTTATTATGTTTGTGTAGATGTACTGTAGTGTAGATTATTAGTGCTGTTCTCATGAAACTATAATGAATCTTAAATTCACATTTTTATTGTATTTGTTCAAATCTGTGTTAACTTTCGGTTTCAGGGCACTTCTGGTTTTGGTTATCCTGGATCGAAAGGTGACCGTGGCCCCCCTGGTCCTCCAGGACCTCCGGGTCCCCAAGGGCCCAGTGCAGAGGTAGAGGTGCGGGGCGATGGGTCAGTTGTGCAGAAAGTCACAGGACCAAGAGGACCACCTGGACCCCAAGGACCTGCTGGTCCCCCTGGAGCTGAAGGGGAGCCGGTGAGTAGATCAAAGCCAAAGGAATGACACAGTTGTTGGCTCTGTTTTTCTATTAGCCAGTGTATTTACATTTAAAAGGAACAGCGTTATACCATTTTCAAGTCGTATGTGTCATAAGTGGTCTTCTGTTTGCCTTGATGTGTTTGGGTGGTAATAGATCCCTATGGTGTTTCCCATCACAAGCAGAGAATGATGTTAATACAGGTTTAAGATATGCATCACTGCAAACACAAAGGCACATTGTGTTTCTGTCCTTGAGACTATGCATAATGCATCGGGCATTGGTCATATCTCAACAAAACTAATATTCTATCCTCTCCTTTATAGGGTGACCCTGGTGAAGATGGAAAAGCTGTAAGTAATGTGTTTCATAAGGCTACCTTATAATAAAAAAGACCTGGCTAAATGACATTTTCAGTATATCTGGATGAGATTATCCATCTGAAATTGTGTGTTTTAGGGTTTGTTTTCACTGCAAACTACAAAGAAAAGTCTGATTGTATTGTTGATGTTGTGTGCTTTGTGCCTGCACATATATGCTTCATGTACAAAAATTATTAAACATTGGTTATTGTCACAGGGCCAAGTTGGACCTCCTGGTTTTCCTGGAACTCCTGGGAATCTTGGACCCAAAGGAGAGAAGGTATTTGATGGTGTTAAAATAGGTCACATCAATCAACTATATCAGGGTTGTGAACCATTTAGATCTGAATTGTGAAAACCACTTATACTGCAATTAGATGACTTTTTATTAATTATTTTTTTTAGGGAGATCGAGGTGAAAGTCAGCCAGGACCCCGTGGGCCTCCTGGTCCTCCTGGCCCACCGGGACCCTCCTCTGGCTTTGATAGACCTGTGAGTTTATTATTAGTCTTCTATTTTTGTGATCTCTTTATTTGACATTTTGTTTATTTGATGCACATTAATTTTACAGACATTTGTGGACATGGAGGGCTCTGGATTTGATATGGACAGTGTGCGGGTATGTCATGTTGACCCTATTGTAACTTAAAGGATTAACACAGAACTCAAATCTCCATTTTGCAGTCCCACAGATATTAAAAATAGTTTTTTTCATTGATTTAGATTTTTTTGGGTTTGAGATTTTTGAGTTTGGGGTTGATAAATTAAGCATCTTATGCTCTTCAAATCTGCCGGTATGAATACCCATCAAAAAAAAACAAAAAAACATCTAAAACATAGTAAATGTAGTCGTTTCTGTAAATTTGCATATTATTATTAACACAAACAAAAAACTGAAAAATACCCTACTAATTGTATGATATATTATTACAAATAAGATGTAGTAAATGCAGCAGATCCTGTAAATTTGCTTATTATTATTTACACTAAAACTTGTATTTTAAAACTCGTTGTATATAAATGTACATCGCAAAAATATGGCAGTTGTGACTTTGGATGATAAAATGCAGAGTGTCATAAGTTTATTAATGTTATTTGTAATTCTTGATTGTTCTGTTGTTAAATTTGTTGCATTTTACGTTTGTTATCAGGCAGTGCCTGGTTTGCCTGGTCCACCTGGTCCTCCTGGTCCCCCTGGTCCCCCTGGCTCTGCATCTTCAGGCTCTGGTGGTTTTGGGCCACCTGGTCCTCCTGGGCAAAATGGGGCTCCAGGTCAGCCGGTGAGTTTGAAGAGACATGACATGCTGGTTTGAATGTGCTGTGTTAGGAAAAAGTGTGGTCAGAGACATTGCCTTGTGGATCTTGTATGCACTATGATGCATTGTTTTCATTATTGTATTTTTCACTTACTGTTTCTCTATGTTTCATGTCTTGTTAAAGCCATAAAAAGTCTAATAATAATATGAATAATTTATAGATCTGCATCTTCTGTAAATGATTTCAAATCAGCAAGTTACAGTTGCATTGTATTACTTTTTTAACTCATTATAAATGCTATTTAACTCATTATTTTTATTCTTTTGTTGTGTTTTTACGTGTGCTTTATAAGTAAATAAATGAAATTAAAATGTTGCTTTTATTTTGTAAATAGGGACTTTCGGGTGTACCAGGTGCTGATGGAAAACCAGGCTTACCTGGTCCAAAAGGAGAGAAGGTATGAAGACACTACAAGACAATTCAGACTTCCATAATAAAAGAAAAATTGACATGAAATTTAATGTGTCTCCACAATTAATCAGAGCTGAGTTAGATACATTAATGATTAATATATTGAAATTATTAATGATTAATATATTGAAATTTAAAGGTGAAACGGTGGCTCAGTGGTTAGAACTGTTGCCTCACAGCAAGAAGGTTGCTGGTTCGAGTCCCGGCTGGACCAGTTTGTATTTCTGTGTAGAGTTTGCATGTTCTGCCTGTGTTCGTGTGGGTTACCTCCGGGTGCCCCGGTTTCCCCCACAGTCCAAAAATATGCGCTATAGGTGAATTAGGTAAAAAACTAAATTGGACGTAGTGTGTGAATGCAAGTGTGTATGGTTGTTTCCCAGTACTGGGTTGCAGCTGGAAGAGTGTCCGCTGCGTAAAACATTGGAAAACATGCTGGAATAGTTGGCGGTTCAATCCACTGTGTCGACCCCTGATAAATAAGGGACTAAGCCAAAGAACGAACGAACGAACGAACGAATGAATGAATGAATGAATGAATGAATGAATATTAAAATTAAGTTATACATAGGAATGGATGTTTAGTTTCTGACTTGCTGATCACTAGAGGCTGGACCAATCATAACAGAGCAGACTCTTAGAAAGGAGGGGTTTAGAGAAACTGGATTCTTGAATTAACCATTTCAGACAAATTGGGAAAAGAGATGCTGCTGCAGTGTGCATTATGAGAATATTAAACTCTTTTTGACCTTGCATGAATGGTAACCTTCTGTAGACGTCCTGCAAAATAAAATTAAGAACCTAGGAAATAGCATACCAGGGGCACTTTAATATTTTGATGTCTTTGAAATCCATAAAATTGCTCTAATACATTCTATCATCTAAATGTTGCTGTTTAGTGTGCGCTTATGCGGAGTAAACATGCTCTTAAGCAAGCAGGAGGACATCAATGTGTTTATTGGTCTTATTGGAGACATTTGTAAGCATAATTCTGAAATCCATTAATTCACTTGACATCAGGGCTATCTGTAAAACTCAAAATATTTATTGCGGGACCCAGTTAGCAGACAATAACACAGAGGACACTGGCTTGCCCCCTTTATTACTGTTAGACACACAAATGTAAATCCAGCCAGACATGATTTCAAAAACATCCTAATCAGGAATGACTGGAAAGGGTCATGCAAAAGTCATGGCAATTCATTGGTAAAAAATATATATAAAAATGGGAACCTGTCTATATTTAGATTGCAGTGCTGGTGGTTTAATGGATTTGGACTTGCATAATTCAGTTCTGTTGAGATCCCTGTAATGGTAGCTATCTTTAGACGCTGGACTGATTTTGTGCTCCGCAGGGTGATGCCGGTGAGCTGGGCCTTCCTGGACCGGTGGGAGAGAAGGTCAGTTTGCTCAAATCTTTTAGAGGTTTTGTATAAAAGTGCACAGTATGCATATATTCTACTGCATATCACACATGTTCAACTCTCTGGGATTTTCTGTATGACTAATAATTATGACAGAGCAAAATTGAGACAAGCAGTTTGTTTTTACAATAACCATCACTATTTTATGTTTAATTATTAAATATGATGTTTAATTAACTAACTATTATGATGTTATAGTTATAGTTGTGTGGATTAATGATATAATTCTTTGTCTGAAGTGCAATCCTAAAAACATCCTATCTTTCATTACTTTTCAGTCAGTGAGTTGTAATGAAAGGAATAGATTTTGATGAGATTTAGATCACATTTTTAACCAAGCCATAATTTATTTTACATGCTTTTTCTTCTTTCATGTACAGACTTTTTGACTGTCTTCTACTCAGACTTTATCTGCATTTGTATATACGCTCAACGGCCACTTTATTAGGTACACCGTACTAGTACCGGGTTGGACCCTTTTTTGCCTTCAGAACTGCCTTAATCTTTCATAGCATAGATTCAACAAGGTACTGCAAATATTCCTCAGAGATTTGGGTCCATACTGACATGAAAGCATCACGCAGTTAATGCAAATTTGTTGGCAAATTTCCACTACATCCCAAAGATGCTTTATTGGATTGAGGTCTGGTGACTGTGGAGGCCTTTTGAGTACAGTAAGCTCATTGTCATGTTCAAGAAACCAGTCTGAGATGATTCTGCCTTTATGACATGGCGCGATATCCTGCTGGAAGTAGCCATCAGAAAATGGGTTCACTGTGGTAATAAAGGGTTGGACATGGTCAGCAACAATACTCAGGTAGGCTGTGGCGTTGACACGATGCTCAATTGGCACTAATGGATCCAAAGTGTGCCAAGAAAATATTCCCCACACCATTATACCACCACTACCAGCCTGAACTGTGGATAGAAGGCAGGATGGATTCATGTTTTCATGTTGTTGATATCAAATTCTGACCTTACCATCCGAATGTTGCAGCAGAAATCAAGACTCATCCCACCAGGCAACATCTGTCCAATCTTCTATTGTTCTTTTTTGATGAACCTGTGCGAATTGTAGCCTCAAGTTCCTGTTCTTAGCTGACAGTAGTGGCACCCGGTGTGGTCTTCTGCTGCTGTAGCCCATCCGTCTCAAGGTTAGATGTGTTGTGCGTTCAGAGATGCTCTTCTGCATACCTCAGTTTTAACAAGTGGTTATTTGAGTTACTGTTGCCTTTTTATCAGCTCCAACCAGTCTGGCCATTCTGACCTCTGGCATCAACAAGGCATTTGCATCCTCACTGCCGCTCACTGGATATTTTCTCTTTTTCTGACCATTCTCGGTAACCCTAGAGATGGTTGTGCGTGAAAATCCCAGTAGATCAGCAGTTTCTGAAATACTCAGACCAGCCCGTCTGGTACTAACAATCATGCCACGTTCAAAGCCCCTTAAATCACCTTTCATCCCCATTCTGATGCTCGGTTGGAACTGCAACAGATCATGTTTACATGCTTAAATGCATTGAATTGCTGCCATGTGATTGACTGATTAGAAATTTGCGTTAAAAAGCAGTTGGACAGGTGTACCTAATAAAATGGCCAGTGAGTTTATATACATTGTTTAGCTTATTGTGATGTACTAAAATAACTATACTATATACTATACTACTATATACTATATAACTATAAATAAGTATTCATTAACATTATAATAGATTAGAAATCAAATAAAATACAGACTTTTTAAGAATCATTACTGTATAATTTAATTGTATCATTATTAAATTTGCTGTAATTTTTGTCAGGTTATAAAAATAGCAATAAATGTTGCTCCCAAACACAGTATATTTACAGTAGTGGAAGTGAAACTGGAGAGCAGATGTTCATAAATAAGAATACCTTTGAAGACAGATGAAAGAATGATACTGATTTATAGTTAGGACACAGAGTTGTATTGAACGCTGTTGCAGAAAACATCTTTTTTGAAACAGTCAAACCCACTCAGGTTTCTTACATGTTTCTGTCTCTGTAGCAAAACTCCTACATTCCCATCAATCTCTATGATCTTCTCTCCTACTAACACCAGTTGCTAGGTGGCAGGTAGCAGATCGGGAGTCTGCTGATCCAACTTTTTCACACAATTTCTATTTCAAAGCTCTAATGCTAAAATCTAACGTCATTATTAGAGTTTTTTGCCATTACTTTAGTCATATGTTTAATGAATGTATTATCATCAAATCAATGCTTTGCTCCAAGCTAAAGACCTCAATAGATCAGAGTTAAGTTCTTATTTGTTGTTAACTAAGGGGGACAAAGATTGAAATATCTGAGCATCAGTTTACTAAAAGTAAAGATCCTGATGCAAATTTTTCAAGTCACTTATGTTAATCGCCACAGATCAATGATAGTTCGAAGGTGTTTACCAGTCGCAACAAACTTTTAGCACTTGGCAGGTTTCAGTCTCCATAACCACCTACAAACCAACTTAATTGATTTCATTCACCAAACTAGTTCATTGGGCCTTATTGGAATTGATTTAATAGTTGCCTCATTCATTTATTCACCTTCCTCCTTGTCTTTGAAGGGTGCCAAAGGTTCTTCAGGTCCCCCTGGCACCTCTGGAATTGGTGGACCTGCTGGTCTTCCAGGACCAATTGGACCTGTTGGACCACCAGGACCACCTGGTCCACCTGGCCCAAGCTTTCACGTTGGTTTTGTAAGTATTCATCAGTCATCTTGTGTGTTTTGCAGTTGTTTAGAATGAAATTGCTAGTTATTTATAAAATGTTGTCTTCTCTGTGTGTGTTCAGGATGATATGGAAGGTTCTGGTGTTCACTTCAGTTCAGTACCTGGTGTAAGAGGACCAGTTGGAATCCCGGTTTGTTTGTTTTTTCATTTGTTTCTGGTCACTTTTGAATTTGATGGTCCGTTTGTTAAATTTAAGTTACATTGCATCTACTTGTCAACTAATTCTCAATAGATTATAAGTAGACTGTTAGGTTGGGCTTTGGGTTAGTGTAAGTTGGCATGTACTTGCAAAGTTTCTTATTGTCAGTTAAATGTCTGTTAAAGGAGCATATCAACAGATATTAAGCAGACAGTCTACTAATACTCAAATGGACCATCAAAATACAGTGTTACCTTGATTCTTTATTTATATTTTTGGATCATCGTTCACTTCATTTCAATCTTGTTTAATTTTTAGGGGCGTCCTGGTGTCCCAGGGCCACAGGTAAGACTTGCACAAATGAGATTGACTGCATAGCGCCCTCTAATGTTGGCATGATTTTTAAATATGAGCAAGATACTCAAAAAACTAACCAAAAACCTTTGTTCTCATTGAGAACACATAATTGCAAAGAACAGCACAGGTTTATCAATATACAAATATCATATTCCCATTTATGTTTGACATTTTTAGTACACCTGGGTGACTAGGAACAGGAAGCTTTCAACTCCTGTTTCATAGGGCTTTACATATGATATGATGAAACAGAGGCCAAAGTCATTGCAATAAGTAAAACCAAAGAATAGAGCTGTGATTTACAGCAAAAGGTTGTCAAGCTTCACAATATTGGGAAGTGGCTGTAATAAAATAGCCAAAATAATAAAATATAAAAGGATGAGGACTCATGTCCCAATGCACGTTACAATGATGGTTCGAGTTGCCAAAAAAATCTCATAATCGCTGAACAGCAGATGTTAGCTGGGTCTTTAGGTCAGAACATCTCAAACAACAATCCGATGTCACCTACATCACAAAGAGTTTGAAGAAAAAAAGCTACCACTCCTCTCCAATACCAAACTTAAGAATTTTCAGGTTTTTATGTTAATATATTGAGCAAAAGATCCCAAATATACCATTTCAGTTCATTTATTTATATCTTGTTCCACAGGGTCAGCCTGGATTCCCAGGGCTTCCTGGTGATAAAGGCAGTTTAGGACCTCAGGGAAATGATGGTCTTCCTGGTGCGGATGGCTTCCCTGGACCACAGGTGTGTTTCATTTTAATAATACATTTAGGTGCTAATTTGCTTATCAGCTGCTGTTCTGTTCAGTACTTGAGGCTGATATCAGTGTCTTGCATTTGCCTGTAGGGACCAAAGGGCGACAGAGGAGAGCGAGGTGACAGGGTGAGTTTACTTTCTTTCTAAAGTGGATGAAAGTAATATCTGGCACTTTAATTTGTATGTAAGTGGCTTATTTGATGAAATGGGATTCTCTTTTCAGGGTGAACCTGGTCGAGATGGACATGGTCATCCAGGTCCACCAGGCCCTCCTGGACCACCAGGACAGATTATTTATCGTCACTCTGAACATGTAAGTCTTCACATTTGTACAGTTTTTTTTGTCTAGAATGGTTCTTTTATTTAACTGTATATTTTTTCTTTACAGTATGATGAAGTTGGAGGAACGGGGGCTCAGGTATGACATTCCTGCTTCTAACTGTTGTATTTACAGTAGATACCACAAATTGTCTTGTGGGCATTTACATGCAGACACGTTTCTCTAAATTTTCCAATATCTGTGTATTGTTTGTGTGTTTTTTAGGGTGGTTCCGGTGTTCCTGGCCAAGCAGGATTCCCAGTAAGTACTCAATTTTTGGTCCTCTTTTTTTTTCTTGATCAAAACAATTTAGTCATT